>NW_015387349.1:108025-222254 GCF_001527695.2 Protobothrops mucrosquamatus | reverse complement strand
CCTCTTCCAAGGTGGCTAAGTTTTAAATCTGCTTGTGCTTTACTGCATTAAGCTTCAGCCCAGCCTGTTAAAAAAATTAAGTGGAAATATCCTGATAGATCCAATCTCGCCTTAACTTCTGCTGCCATTGGTAAGGAAAAAAGCTGGCAATGCTGATGGATTTGCTGCCTGGAAACAAGTGCCAATGCAAAAGCCTTTTAAAGACAGAATTCATTCATTTTTTTTCATTCTTACCTAGCAAATACAGTCCATCTTCACTCCGGTCTGCCTGCTTTCAGAAAGTGCTTCTCCCGGTATGTGAGACATCACAACCCCCACAAAATGTAGTTCTCTAGGCTGCTGCAGTTATGAATGCCTGTGGTGATTTGTCATGACTGAGTCATATTTTTTTTTGCACCAGCTGGGGGATATTCTACAGGAATAAAGCAGGCAGGTGGGGAACAGTTGTTATTTTATTCATAAAAGAAAGTAAAATCCAGTCTTAGCCACCAGAGAGGTGGCGTCTAGAGTCAACAGTTCTCCTGGCCTGTTACATGTATGAAAATCTCATTTATGGAAATGGATACTTCAGAGAAATGTGCATGAGTCGTGCAGAAAATGGAAAGAAGAAAGATGGAAAGATGCTGAGATTCTAGAAAGCGTACAGAGAAGAGCAACAAAGATGATTAGGGGACTGGAGGCTAAAACATATAAGGAATGGTTGCTGGAATTGGGTATGTCTAGTTTAATGAAGAGAAGGACGAGGGGGGACATGATAGCAGTGTTCCAATATCTCAGGAGCTGCCCCAAAGAAGAGGGAGTCAAGCTATTTTCCAAGGCGCCTGAGGGCAGGACAAGAAGCAACGGATGGAAACTAATCAAGGAGAAAAGCAACCTAGAACTAAGGAGAAACTTCCTAACAGAACAATTAATCAGTGGAACAATCTGCCTCCAGAAGTTGTGCGTACTCCATCACTGGAAGTTTTTAAAAAGAGACTGGACAGCCATTTGTCTGAAATGGTGTAGGGTTCCTGCCTGAGTAGGGGGTTGGACTCGATGACCTCCAAGGTCCCTTCCAACTTTATTATTATTATTATTAAGATTGAGCACTATCCACGATGGAGAAAAATGGTTGGTGAAGATGATGAAACTTTCAGAGATAGCTAAATTGGCTTCCTTAATCAGAGAAAAGTCAGCATCTACATTTATGGCTGACTGGAAACCATTATAACCTTTTTGCACACACAAAAATGAAGCTATGATTTATCAGAATAACAAAATAATAGAGTTGGAAGGGACCTTGGAGGTCTTCTAGTCCAACCCCCTGCTCAGGCAGGAAACCTTATACCAGTTCAGACAAATGGCTGTCCAATCTCTTCTTAAAAACTTCCAGTGTTGAAGCACCCACAACTTCTGGAGGCAAGCCGTTCCACTGGTTAATTGTTCTCACTGTCGGGAAATTTATCCCTGCTGGCTGGGGAATTCTGGTAGTTGAGGTCCACAAGTCTTAAAGTGGCCAAGTTTGAGGACCCCTGGTATAGGGTCTCCTACTTGAGCAGAGGGGCTGGACTAGAAGACCTCTAAGGTTCTTTCCAATAGCGTTATGCTATGTTCTTTTCTCCAGATGCCTGGTTTACTTCCAGCCCAGCAGCTTCATATTTATTTCAGATGGTAGGGAGGGGTTATAGGAAGAATTTCTTTTCAAAAAGTCAGCCTGACAGATAGAAGCTCAAGCATTTGCATGCAGAAACAACACACTGTCTACCACCGATGTAGATGTTGTATTACAAATGACAGTTTGCCCGGCAGGGGAAATAAAATCTCGATATTAAGGATGCAGGTGAAAAACATCATGTATAGCATTTTCAACAGCATCCATCATCAGTGCTTTGAACACTTGAGAGACAATTTTTTTTTTAAAAAAAAAAAAGGAGAATATTACTGACAGGCAAACCTCATCTGACATATTTTTCTCTCTCTACGACTCTCCCCCTTGCTGAAATCTAAGATGATGCTTCTAGGAATGTCTGCTAACAGCCTTCTCCCTCATTATCCAAGCACTCTTTGCTTCCTTCCATCTTAGAAGAACTGATAGCAAAGCCTTCACTCACAGTGGAGTGTGAAAAAGTAGGGCAAGGCAGTGACTCAAAACTGGAAATCAGAAAAGCGCTTAACAAAGCATTCTGGACACCCACCCAGGGTAGTTTGCAAAGTTGAATGGGCCCCAAAAGGTGAATAATCAGCGTTAGATCTCCAGAGAAAGTATTTCTTTGAATGTAGTTATTCCTGGAGATGGAGTTTAGTTCTACTTGGCTAGCTTACATCATTGAGCTGATTTTGCCCAGACTCAACATCTAAGCAGGGTTAGATCTGGTTAGAACTTGGATGGGAGACCAGCACAAAAAATCCCAGGGCTTTCCCAGGCAAGGAAGAAAGCTCAGAAACAGCCCCCCTCCCCACCCACCCACACCCCAGATGTATTCCTACAACATACTTAACCAGGTCAACTACAATCCTAATAGTTATATTAATCCAGCACACAAAGATTGGGTCACGTATGCTAAATTTGCATGCATTGTGTGAATCTGACAAATCCAGTAACTAGTTCGGTAACCAGGTTAAGTATGAATGCAACCAAAGAAATGTTGAAGCATGCAGGGAACACAAGGGAAAGCAACTTGGAGGGCGTTGAAAATTTCAGCACAGTTTATTATAGTCCACTCTTTCTCTGATGGTGTGGCATGTTAGCACCTACACTCTAAACTCGTGGAGTTCTGTTCTTCTGTTCTGAAATATACACATACACATATAAATATGTATGTATGTATGCATAGAGAGCGGCATGGTGGCCTAGTTGTGAAGATGCTCACCTCCCACTCAGAAGGTTTAGAGTTTAATCCAGGGGTCTTCAAACTTGGTCCTTTTATGACTTGTGGACTTCAACTCCCAGAATTCCTCAGCCAGGGTACCTGGCTGAGGAATTCTGGGAGTTGAAGTCCACAAATCATAAAAGGGCCAAGTTTGAAGACCCCTGGTTTAATCCTAGGTAGGGCTGATGTTTCTCTCCTAAGGCACAAACAAAAAATATCCACATGGCATCAGGAAGGGCATCTGGCCAGTAAATGCTCAGCTACACACACACACACACACACCTGAAGGAGAAACTAGAGAGAATGTGGAAAGTAAAGCCAAATGGTCCCAGTGGTGGTAGGAGCACTTAGGGGTCTGTGAATCGTAAGCTGGCAGAGTAGCTCCAACAGATCCCAAGAAAAACATCAGCGCTCTCTCTGTCCAAAACATGCAGTGCTAGAAGCAGCTAAGATATTGCACAGAATCCTCAAATTCCTTATATATGTACTGTATATGTTACTTTACAACCTTAGAGAGAGGGGGGCATGAAAAAGATGGTGGGTGGGTGGGTGGATGGATGGATGGATGGGTGGATGGATGGGTGGATGGATGGATGGGGAGGGGGAGAGAGAGGTAGATAGGCAGGCAGGCAGATGGCAAGGATGGAATCACAGAATAACTTGATCAAGGGCTACAATGTGCATAAAGTTAACTCTGAGAAACAGGAACAGGAGGAAGAGCCATGACCAAGACAACCATCAGATAAATGAAATCTGAGTCCTGGGCAGATCTGTAACCATCTCAGACAAAACCTCCCTAGTTCTCTTGAAGATAAAGGGAGGGAGGCAAACAGATCCAGAGGATTCTGTTCCTATAAACCTCTAATAACAAATAGTGCCGTTATTAGCATGCATGCTTTTGGTTTCGTAGGTCTGATCCACCTTGGAAGGTTGACAAGGACCTTCCCAAGTCAGAACCAAGGAATCATCTGTACATCAACTTTCCCTAATCCAGTACAGTGCCCTCCAAATAGATTAGAACTACAGATCCCCAAATACCCATAATATCCAGCCTTGCCTGTACTCGGAAATTAGCCCAAGGCTCCCAAACATCCTTTTCCACCTGCCCCAACTTCTTTCCCAACATCCTTTTGCTGTCCTGTCATCTCACTGAGGTTCAAACCACGCTTATCTATACAGGGAGCCCTTTCCCTCTTGTCCCAGCAACACTGGAGGACACCCTCAAGCTGTATACAACTTTTGTGGCTTTCTCACCTTTCGCCTCGGAAGAAAAGCAGGACTGAGCAACCTGAAACCAAAGCCAAAGCAGGAGCAGAGAGAGCGGCTACCAGAACAGGGAACGGGCCACTATCATGCCGCTGTATTCAAAGATGGTTGGTGGAGAGCAGTTGAACTCAGGCAACAAAGAAAAGCCTCAATGGAGCCTCAGGAAGGTCGGAGCACAACAGCTGCTGAAGGAGGCCAGGAAGGAGACAAGAGAGGGAGAGATCGAATTTGCTTCGGGAGCTTTCACAGAGGCGTAGCATCAAAGGAACCTTGAAGTCTGGGCCACAGCCGCCGCTGAAAAAAATGCCTTTCGTGGGCATGCTGCGATATGCAAGGAGGGCGTGGGACAAAAGAGGGAAGGGGGATCGGCCTAGATTAATCGGCCAAGCATTTTAAGAATTTTTTTCCCCCGCATGTCACTTACCCAGGGAGGCAGAGGAGTGGTGCAGAAAATGAGACAGAAAATCAGCCCTTGGGTCTATTTTTTTTTCCCCCAATAAACCTAGAACAGGGATTTTCAACCTTTTCACCCATTGTACCACTTTTAGGATAGGGCAATATCCGAGTACCACCAGTCGCCTAGCAAGGGGTCAAAAACTTGATGACCCAAACAAAAAAAAAAGGAAAAAAGTGATAAAGTACAGGTAGTCCTCGACTTACAACAGTTTGCTTAGTGACTGTTCGAAGTTACAATGGCACTGAAAAAAGTGCCCCCCCCCAAGCCACAGCCAAGCAAGACACCTGCCTGCCTGCCCGCCCAGCGGCACTCTTCCTCCTGTCCGAGGTTTTTATTGTTGTGAGCATTTCTGTTGAGGATTGGCAGTGGGGGTGGGGTTTCCACAATTTTGGCCACTACTCTATGTATTGTGTTTATCTATTGATAAGCGCAGAGAGCACCAAAGGTCCCTCATTTCAACCCTGAGCTAAAAATATTCTCCTTTATAAGTATTTTAAGAAGTGTGGATTTCAATTCCCAGAATTCTGGGAATTGAAGTCCACACAAAAGTTGTCAATGGTGAGAAACACCGCTCTGGAGCATCTTTTCGGTCTTGAATCCAAAGCAGTGAACCGCTTCCACTTGTCTTAATTTAAAAAAAAAAGAAAAAAAAAAGTCAGAAGCCCCCAACCAACTTTCAGCCCTCCAAATACGGACATAAAATTTGAATCTACTGATTTTTACAAAATTATCATAAAGGCGCATGGCATAGAATCCAGTGATTTTGTCACCTCTCTCTTTTCGTTCCTAGATTTATGTCTTAAAAATAGCAACGGCTCAAGATCACGCCATACTTATTAGAAGAAAGCTATTCATTCTCCTTTTATTTCACCAAATTCATGATCAATTAACAAAACTGGAATGATAAAAAGCACCTTTGCTTGATGCCTATGGTTTTGTTTTTAACCAGGTAAATGGAATTACATTTAATTCTTTGGAAAGGGATGAGGAATAGTGATTAACATAGGTTTTCTCGACCCACAAAAATAAGTCCTAATCTAGATCAGGCCAAGATGGGTTGATAGCAAAGTTAATAAAATCCAGAAATGAAGCAGTACAATATGCAACTGATGCAACATCTATCTCAGTGGTTCTCAACCTTTTTAATGCCGCGTCCCCCAACCGGTCGTAAGTCGAGGACTAAACCGGTTGTAAGTCGAGGACTAAACCGGTTGTAAGTCGAGGACTAAACCGGTCGTAAGTCGAGGACTAAACCGGTCGTAAGTCGAGGAATTGCCCTGCGGGAGCGCCGCACATGCATGGTTCCGCCCCCTGCGCCGGCCGAGGCATAGCTGGCAAGCGGCAGAGACGGAGCAGGCCGACCACCAGCTGGCCCAGCTTAAGGGAGGTAAGGCACCCACCGGAAAAGGGGAAAAAATGGCGGACAGCCTTGCTTGGCGACCCCCGTGAAATGGTCGATCGACCCCAAATGGGGTCGCGACCCATAGGTTGAGAACCGCTGATCTATCTGAACCCTTTGTTTACATCAGGGATAGTCAACCTTGGCTCTTTTATGACTCATAGACTTCAACTCCCAGAATTCCTGAGCCAGCATGACTCATAGACTTCAACTCCCAGAATTCTGGGAGTTGAAGTCCACGAGTCATAAAAGAGCCAAGGTTGATTACCCCTGGTTTACATCATTCTGCAGAACTCCAGGGTCTCTTTACTGTCAACAATATTCTTTGGTGCCCAACAACAATCCCATCCAACCCTCATTCTCGGCCCCTTGTAATGTGGTTATTTTCTTCTGCTCCATGTTGTCTCTTTAACTGGACACAATAAGGATCCACTGATCGAAGAGAGAGCAACTGGTTTTGTAGTGAAGACAAGATCTCCAATCAGGTCTAAAGAGGGATGGAAAACTGGCAAAGTTGGCAGTTAAGGCAAGGCCCCAAATAGGTCACGACCGTAAAGATCTAACCCCGTTTCTGGATTACACACTGTAAAGTCCACATGATCAGATTAGTCAGTGAGCAGGATGGGAAACACATGTTGTCTGTTCTTTCAAGAGCTTCATTTTGGATCCTTCCCATCTCTCCAGATCTCCTTCTACTCGCCTCATTCAGACTTTGACTTCACACACTTGTCTCTTCCACGGATGTTGAGGAGGAGCAAAAGACCCAAGGAGACAGTGGCTGGTACGCACATGGCTAAAGGCTCTTTCAAAACCAGGAGGGTGTAGATGGCACCTGCAGCATCACACGCAGAGAAAGCAGAGGCAGAATTAGAAAACCAAACTGCAATCAAAGATTCCCAACGGTTACCCCAAACTGGACTGGTTTCCATTCTCTTTACATGCTCACTCTGTTTATGGGTAAATAGTCTGCCTGTCAAATTGCAAAATACAAGGAAAATAAACACAGCTTTACCTATGGAAATCAGAAATGTGATAGAGATCCAGTCCAATTGAAGCAGGGGTCCCTCGACTCTTTAACTCAGACATGTCAAACACAAGGCCCGGGGGCCGGATGCGGCCCGTGACGTGGTTTCATGTGGCCCGCGAAGCCATCCTGGAAACAGTGAGGGAACGGCCCCCTCTGCCTTGGCCCTGGCCCAGGCCAGCCGGGAGCCAATGTACAATTTTGTGGTGGCCATCTATGCTGAAACGCATTCGGTCTTAGCTCCACAAGGCCGTCTGGAAACAGCGAGGAACCAGCCCCTGCCGCGTCAGCCCCACCCTCTGGATGCATGCTGGGGAGGTGTCACCCTTTGTGAAGAATGAAGAAATGCACCATCGCCTGGAAGTGGCCAGCAAATGGCCCTCGCCTACTTCACATATCCGGCTTGGTGGGCTCCAGGGGAAGGGTTTTGGCAGGCTCTTCCAGTGGACCATGCCTTGGCGCTTGCCCTGGTCCCACCCCCTTCTGCCAGAGACCCTCAGATCTGTCCCACTCCTGCCCAGGCACCCTTGACGCGAACGATGCCCACCCAGTAGGCCACACCCACTCCAGCCATGCCCACCCAGTAGGCCACGCCCACCCTGGCCACACCTAAACCCCCCCCCGAGGACAATCGCAATGCTGATGCGGCCCTCAATGAAATTGAGTTTGACAGCCCTGCTTTAACTCATCAACCCCTCGATGAAGTTCCACATTGTTCATCAGCCCCCCAAACATTTATTATATGAAAATAATGTGAGGAGAGCACCATTCTCAGCGGTGGCCAGCCATCTAACATGGGGCAACACTATCTCATCATTAGCCACCTCACCTTCAGATCTAAGGACTGGTGTGGAGCTCTATGAAGACCCCAAAAGATCAACAGAAGCCAACTGGCCTCCAATCATTTAAAAAAGTAAAGGTTTCCCGGTCCAGTTGTGTCTGACTCTAAGGTGCTCATCTCCGTCCGAGGGAGCCAGAATTGTCTGAAGATATTTTCCATGGTCATCTGGCCAGCATGGCTATACACTGAGGTACACTGAACCCTGTTTACCTTCCCACCAAAGTGGTACCTATTAATCTACTTGCACTTGCATGCTTTCACACTGCTACATGATGAGCAGGAGCTGGGGCAACTAACAGGAACTCATCCTGTTATGCGGCACTCGGATCTCAAACCCAGGCTGTCAGCTTTCCAGCTAACAAACTCAGGGTCTTTAACCACTGAGCCCTTCCACCGCTCTTCCGTCATTTATCAACTATCTATTGACCCCCAACCATTATTATTATTAGCCTCTTGGATAGTCACATCAACTCTTGGGGTTTGATATTGACCATTCTGGTGAAGCTTAGATTAAAGTCAGTTAAACAGCACAATGGAAGTCCCAAATATGCTTTTTCATGAGGCAACTGGACTTTCTTGTTTTTCTTTGTAAATGGTTGGGGATCAACAGCGGGTTAACAAATGATAACGCTCTTTTTGGCAGGAATTCAATACGCTTCTGCAAGAGACCTACGCTAATGTCCCACAAACCAGTAGACTCTAAGAAATAATCTTAGAAACAGTTGAGGAGCAGATCCCGGCCAGAAATTCATTAACAGGACTATCCTTACCTATCATGATCACGGTAAGCACAAAATTGCTGATTTCTTGCAGCAGTTGAGGCCCGAAGGCTAAAAGGAAGCCTCCTATCAGTTCCATCCAGCCCAACGTTTCCATGTACAGTCCTGGTTCTGGCTTATAGCCAAACTCCTTCAAAGGGAAGACATCTGCAAATTGTACAAACTGGGTTTTCTGGAATAGGAAGGAAAAGGAGCATTAAGCGCCAAAGAAGACTAAGGAGCAGAAGAAGGTTAGCCAACTTTTACAGCAGCAAGTAAAGGCACAAATAATCCAGAAAAGGTGGACGGCTAAGCAAAATAATAATAATAATAATAATAATAATAATAGTAATAATTAATAATAATAATAATAGTAATAATTAATAATAATAATAATAATAATAATAATAATAATAATAATAATAATAATAATAATGTAGTAGGAGTAGTAGTAATAATAATAAAGTTGGAAGGGACCTTGGAGGTCATCTAGTCCAACCCCTGCTCAGGGAGGAAATCCTATACCATTTCGGACAAATGGCTGGCCAGTTTCTTCTTAAAAACTTCCAGTGTTGGAGCATTCACCGCTTCTGGAGGCAGGTTGTTCCACTGGTTAATTGTTCTAACTGTCAGGAAGTTTCTCCTTAGTTCCAGGTTGCTTCTCTCCTTGATCAGTTTCCACCCATTGCTTCTTGTCCTGCCTTCAGGCGCCTTGGAGAATAGCTTGACTCCCTCTTCTTTGTGGCAGCCCCTGAGATCCTGGAACACGGCTATCATCTCCCCCCTCGTTCTTCTCTTCCTTAAACTAGACATACCCAATTCCAGCAACCGTTCCTTCATGCATTGCTGTGATACAAGTAGCCCTCAACCTGTAGCCTAAGGCAGGGGTCCCCAACCCTGGGTCTGTGGACCGGTGGTACTGGGCCGTGGCAACCGAGCCGCACAAATAAGCAAAGTCCCATCTGCAGGATGCAGATAGCACACAAAACCACGCCCCCTCCAGTCCTCGGTCTAAGGCAGAAGTGGGGAAATATGGCCCTTTTCTGATTTGTGGACTTCAACCCCCAGAATTCCTCAGCCAGCATAGGAATTCTGAGAGTTGAAGTCCACAAGTCAGAAAAGGGCCATACTTCCCCAGCCCTGACTTAAGGGATTGTCTTTTCTCAAGAGCCTCTTATCATCCAACCAGGCCAATCGGAATGGGCATCTGCAGATTCTGCCAGACAAAGAACGTCAATTGTTGAGTTTTTTCTGCAGTGGCTCCTGCTCTATGGAACATTAGAATGGCCCCAACCCTATTAGCCTTTCACAAGGCCCTAAATACCTGGTTATGTTCCAGAGCCTGGGGGGCTGAATATGTCAAGGGCCCCCGTTTCCTGGCTCTATTGCTAATTGGCCAAGTACCTTGGCTCCTACGTTTAGTTAATTTGGCTGTTTTTGTGTGCTTTTATTGGCTGTACTGTTTTAATGGTTTCAAAATGTTTTTAATATTTTCCTTCTTCTTTCCTTCCTCTTTTACTATTTTGGGTGTGTGTAGGGGGGGGAGATACAAAGTTCTGGTGCTTGCACTTCTGGCAGCCTCCACCCTTGTTACTTGATGCTGTTGTGGTATGTCTTTGATATAAAAACTGTAAGCTGACCAAAGTCATTGACTGAGATGGACGACCACAGAAATTGAACAAGTGAATAAACTTGTGACCATTTGTTTTGCGATCATTCAAAGTTACAACAGATGTGGAAAAAATTGACTCATCACAGGTCTTTGCACTTTCGGCTGTCTCGGTATCAAGGGCAATCCAGGCACTTGGCAATTAGCATTATTTACAAAACTTACACACACACATACACACACACCAGAAGCTCAAGCAATGGCCATTTGAGACCTTCCCAGCCAGTTTCCCACAAGCAAAGTCAATTGGGGGAAGTCAGATTTGCTTAACCATTGTGTAATTCGCTTCAAAACGGAGGCAAAAAAGCTCGTGAAACCAGACAATGACACAATGACCGAACTTCTTAGCGATAGAAGTTCCAGTCCACCTTATGTAAGTTAAGAACTTCCTGCATGTTGCTTCAACTGAATCTTTTCCACCTTCTATTATGCATTCTAAAAGGGTCTTCTTTATTTCTTAACGGTCAACAATCCCAATAGATCTGCAAGTGGGTTTAAAATCTTGTTCTTCTAAAATCGTTCGGCTCATCTTAACCCAAAGAGGCTTCTCTCTTCCTCCCAGCCCATTTTTCATTTTCATTTTTTTTTAAGTTTACAAAGTAATTTCCACCAGTCCAGTGGGAAACAAAACAGGCAGCCCTCTGTTCCATTCTGGTGAGAGAGAAGTTCCCTAAGGATGGGCTCCAGCACAATTCCCAAAGGTGGGAAGACTAAACCCTCGGTGAACGATCCAGATCCAGGCAGCTCTCTGTTCCAAAAAAATCTTGCAACATGCTCTCTCTCCCAACTACACAAATTCAAACATCGGGCGCCAAAATGCTTCTACAAATGGAAAGCTGGCTGAAGGCCAAAGAAACTTCCCAGATTTAATTTGGAGTGTACACACAGACTGTTTACACAGAGGGCAGTCCCCATGAACTCTGCGATTCTTCCCTCCCTCCAACTAATTTCGTAAACTGAGGCAGGGCAAGAAGATTGCAGGAAACCTGATGGCCAAAAGTCCTGGGGGAGGAGGGACAGAATGAAACCCATTCAATATGGTGACATATTACACTGTAACCAGCTTTAAAACATCCCCAACTCCAATTGAGATCTGCTTGTTGTTGTTGTTGTTAGTTGCGAAGTTGTGTCCAACCCATCACGACCCCATGGACAACGTTCCTCCAGGTCTTCCTGTCCTCTACCATCTTCTGGAGTCCATTTCAGCTCACGCCTACTGCTTCAGTGACTCCATCCAGCCACCTCATTCTCTGTCGTCCCCTTCTTCTCTTGCCCTCCATCTTTCCCAGCATTAGGCTCTTCTCCAGTGAGTCCTTCCTTCTCATTAGGTGGCCAAAGGACTTGAGTTTCAACTTCAGGATCTGGCCTTCTAAAGAGCAGTCGGGGTTGATCTCCTCTAGGACNAAACCATGGCCTTGACTATACGTACTTTTGTTGGCAGGGTGATGTCTCTGCTTTTTAGTATGCTGTCTAGATTTGCCATAGCTTTCCTCCCCAGGAGCAAGCGTCTTTTAATTTTCTTGGCTGCAGTCCCCATCTGTGGTGATCTTGGAGCCCAGGAAGATAAAATCTGTCACTACCTCCATTTCTTCCCCATCTATTTGCCAGGAACTGAGAGGGCCGGATGCCATGATCTTGGTTTTCTTAATGTTGAGTTTCAAGCCAACTTTTGCACTCTCCTTCTTCACCTGCATCAAGAGGCTCTTAGTTCCTCTGCTACAAATCTCTCTCTCTCTCTCTCTCTCTCTCTCTCTCTGGGGGGGTGTGGATGGGTAGGTGTGTCTACAATGGCTGTGTGTCTACAATGAGGAGAGGAGAGGAAGAAGGAGAAGGAGAAGAGATACGGCTTTTGTGTTGTTGATTTTTTTTAAAAAGCCCAGATAAAGTGCCAAAGAAATCCCAGGGCAGTGGAAAGGGTAAAAAAAAAAAAAAGGGAATCGCTGGCCTGAATAGGAAGCGTCCTCCGAAGAGAGAGCCCTTCCGTGCTGGAAGCAGCGCGGGCGGTTGCGCCAGGGAAACTGCGCGCCTTTCCTTTTGCAAACACGCACCTGGACAGGTAAGCAACTGGACAGGTAAGCCCAAAGCTCTGCCGCCTGCTGGGTTACTTAGCGGGATTTAGCCCTAGCTAAGGACCGGGACGGCGCCTCCCAGCAAGCGAGGACGAGCTGCAGCGCCTTAGCTGCGAGAAGCGGCCTTGCCGAGCCGCGCCAACGCGCCCTGCGCAGCCCCTGAAAGATTTCTGGCGAGCCAGCCTGCCAGGCCTTAGAGCAGGGGGTCCTCCAGCTTGGCCACTTTAAGACTGGTGGACTTCAACTCCCAGAATTCCTCAGCCAGCTTTGCTGGCTGAGGAATTCTGGGAGTTGAAGTCCACCAGTCTTAAAGTGGCCAAGCTGGAGGACCCCTGCCTTAGAGGATCTCCTGCAAATCCGCTCGGCTTAGGTGGCTAGATCAGGGCTCTGCTGGAGGGCCGTGGGGGGCTCGACGGGCTTTCCCTCCCGCCTCGGAGACGCCCGACTCACCAGCTGCCGGTGGGCATCGCCGGCGATCCGGTCGGTGAGCTTGACGACCCCGCAGACGGCGAAGAAAAGGCCCAGCAGCACCCGGAGAGCGGAGAAGAGCAGCGCCATCGTCGCGCCTTGGCTGGCCGTTTCTCCCGCCTTGCCCGCTTGTTGGCGGCCAGCCGGGGGAGGTGGACCCGGAGGCGGAGAAAGGAGGCTGGGAGAGCCGCCCCGGACGAAGCAAGCGCCCGCCTGCCCGCCTTTCAACGGCCGACCATCCGTGCGTAAAACGCTCGGCCCGCCCCGGGGCTTAAAAACCCAAAAGATGCAACTCGGTGCACCCTTGGGCGGCTTCGTGTGACAGGAGGCGAGAGGGCTCCGGGGCATATGCAGAGAGCTGCAGGCTCTCCGGAAGGGGTTTCACGGAGGGTGCGCGTGGGCTGGTGCCAATCGCGCGTGAAGAGCCAGGGACCTGAGTTTCCAAGGGAGCAAGTTGGTGGTCGTCTCTTCTGTGACATTGGGAGGAATAAAAATTCAACTCCAAGGATGTTGGAGGAAAAAAAACAAATTTTATTAAAAGCTTTTGCAAAAGCTGGTGGAACTCTTCGTAATGGCAGATCCCAGAGTCCACACTTGAATCAATTTTTGTGTAGGTTTTTACACCCTGTCCCCGTGCATCACACCACATCCTTCCAAAGTGAGCCCGGTTGATAGGCCCACCCTGTCACTTGCTTTCCTGGCAATCCTTACATTTACCAAACCCTCCAATTATTAGATCAAAAAGCAGCTTTTTGTTCCTGTCTTATCTCGACTCCCTTTTCTGTGGCATGGTTTGTAACACCCTGCCTTATCTACAAGGTGAACTGTTATCCAAACTGGATAATTGCAATTATAAAGTTTTTATGTCTTCCCTTGTTTATCTATAAGAGTGCCTGCTTTTCATCTAGAAGCTATGTGTGTAACAGAGTTCATGCTTTGGTTAAACGTGTCTGCACTTTGGTTCATAGTTATACTTCAAAATACGAACTCTAGGCAGTTTTTATAAAAACTAAACTTTATGTAAATTGAATCATATGTTATTCATAAGCTGTATGCTATTCTACAATAGTGTGCACTATCCTAAAGTGTATATAGTTTCTCTCTATTCCTCCAGCTTACTACATCTCCTTTCCTAAAAATACCTTAGCTAAGTGCCTCTATAAGTGCCTATTCCTTTAACAGAAATGGAAAATTACAACATGTACGTTTCTTGTGTACCTCACAATATGAAGCATTCTCTAGGAGGGTCCCCCACGTCTCCTTTGGTTAAAATTATTGGGTACATTTAAAAGAATCGCAATGCTTCTCCATCTGTATGACCAAGAAGCAGGCTTAAACCACGATTATCAGGGCCCCAGGCTGAACGGGGTTTTAATGTCTTGGAGAGGCTAGCAAGGTTGGGGGCAAGTCTGATCGGATGGGGGGGGAGCAAGAGCATTTCTCATCTGCAGTTTTTGTTCTTGTGTGGGACATGAAAGGGAGTGTATGAAATATGAAGCAAAGATTGGCAAAGATGGGAGAGGTAGGATAAGGGACAGTAAATAATGCAAAGTAGATATTGGTGTTTTCTTAGCTGCATTCTGCTTATATTTTTAAACCTTTTTTTTCCTCCCCACTGCATAACATTGTTTCCATGAAAAAGAATAATCAGGTATGTGGGGTCCTCGAAGTTATCTAGTTGTGAAATGAAACGTCTGCAAAAAAAAAAAAAAAACCCCACCAAGCTCAGAGAACACCAAAGACCTCACAGTTCAACCTCAAACTATATGTTCTCTTCTACAGATACATATGTGCCTTGCAGAGATCAGCATCAGGCAATTTATTTGGCTTTGGGTTACAAAGCATGAGTGTTTTGAAGACTTTTAGATTTGCTTCAGTCTAGAATTTTGCAAGCTTAAAGCACTCAGTCTGTGCTCCATCTCTTCCCAGACGACCTAGCATCTGCACCATCTTTCTCGCTGGGAAGGTAAACATGGAGCTCCAGCTTTGGTCTTCTCATCTTGGGCAGCAATGGGAGGTTTCTCTGCCATAGTAGTCTGCAGTTCAACCCAGTGACGATGAAATCATGTGCGGTGTGGTGAGTTAATTGTCTACGGCCACACGGCAGGACGTCACGGCTGGCTTTGCGAGGCGCTGGTTTTGGGATAAGGCGGATGGGTTTAGAAAAATGAAAGTAGGTACACTTTTTCTTCAAGCTGTTGTCCAAATTCACGTTGGAAGAAGGGCAATTCCAGCAACCATCTCTTCTTGTTTGAATTCTTGCCCCAGGAAGCTTGAGAAAAGGTAGCTTATTCTCATCCTGGTCTTTGGAATTCAGGCACCTGTTCTGTTTTGGAAAGGTATTGAAAATAAAACTGTAAGGACCCCTTAGAAAGCCTGCTAATATCTCTGGTGTAATATTTCAGTGCATAGATCAATAATACGCAATTAAAAACACGAAATAAAACGGGCTAAACCTAGGTTTATTGTCTTCCTTAAATATTTTCCTGAAGAGGAATGTGCTAACTTTGATCAGCAAATCCACAGATCACTGCTAGATTTAAACTTTAATGAAACCAAGATGAAATATTTTGAGACACTGTTGACACCTCATTGATTTCACTACCTTAAAATAAGCAGTTCCAAAATCTAGTTGGCATACTTAAAGAGATTTGCAAGATGTGTAATTAGGGCATAAATGTAAGCTCCACTGAAAGATGATTCAGAAGCAAGCAACTTGTGATTAAATGGATGTATAATTTCAACAGGGCAATTGATGTCTCCGCCTTTCAAAACAGTCCAGGTTGAGAAACGGGTACAGAATTATGGTAGGGTAGAACCACAGAATTTTGAAAGTTCGCCTGAGATTTAAATAACTGCTTCCTTAAGCGAGTCGTGCAGTTGTTAAGTGAATCCGGCTTTCCCCATTGACTTTGTCGGGAATGTCACAAATGGCAATCGTTTGACCCCAGGACACTGCAACATGTTAATTGCCAAGGGCCCAAATTCTGATTAGGGGACCATGAGGATGCTCTGACACCCTCAAGTTTAAGGACTAGTTATCATTTTTTTTTCAGTGCTGTTGTAATTTCAAACAGTTGCTAAATGAATGGTTGTTGGGGACTATTTATTTTCCTTATGCTTTCCTTTTAATCAGGATTTGAGTACTTTTCTGAAAGCTTCCACCCCCCCCCAAGTTCGCTCAGTTCCCAAAACCATGTTTTCCATTACAATATGAAACAATGGGAATATCTGTGGAAGACAAGTATCAAATTTCTCAAGGGGTTGATGCCAAAATAGAGTACGTACGCACACACATACAAGTACACACACAAGGAAATGCTAGCAATCAGATGAATCATTCTTTCGTATCAGGTGGCAGTCCCAACGCTCACTCTGGAAAGTGATTCATCATAGGATGGAAAACATTGCAAATATTGACTTTTTGTCCTCGTCTGGTTTTCTGCCAAATATCAGCACATTCCATTCCTAATATATTGAGTTGTTTTCTACAGCTGCTCGGATGCACTACACTTCTTTTGGATATTAGAACTCAGTGATCTGGATATCTTTCCTATATTGAATTTACAAGAATCTTTTAAGTTTTGAAGGATTTTAGGAAAGGACAACAAAAGAAAAAAACGTTCTAGGGCAGTATTTGAAGGGGTTAAAGGAGCATTAAAAATAAAAGGAATATAAAGTTGGGTTTCAGATAAAAACAATTATTTGTTGAGAGGTGACACTGAAATAGTTCGTTAGTCATTTCTTTTTCTGCATTTTCTTTTAGTTGATATATGTTTATTAAACTATAAAAAAAGACAAATCTTGCAAGACAGGGTGCTATTTCTCCAGGCCTTGCCTGCCCCTTGTAGGGTTTATTCACCTGTTATAAACTAAGGATATCAATGAAAGCAAACTTACCTGAGGAAATCCACTGTGCCTTTCCAATAAATCTGAAACGCATGGCTGGTAATAATGGGAGAAGCACGCAGGTAGATGTGGACTAATGGAGGCCCTCCTTGTGTCCCCAAAAGCCAGACGGGTACCATACTCCGTCTTCATTGCCACAATACTATTTGTCCTTTTTTGTAAATTCTTCCAGCTGCCTCCTCTTAGCTTTCCTTGTCTAAGCCTACATATAAATAATTCAAGCTTGACCTGCGTGCAATATTTATCAGTAATTGAATAGGGGTTAAATTTGTTGTCTGGCTTTGTAAATAAGCGTATTTTTACTTCGTATCTTTATCTCTCACCTTTTTGGGGTTTTTTTGTAATTCAAGGTAGCGAACATACCCAATACTCCTTCCTATTTTCCCAACAACACTTGAGATACCTGAAGTCACCCAACCAGGTTTATCTAAGACAGCACTATAACCCCCATTCTCCTGGTTTCTAGCCTTGTGTCAGAACCACTAGACCGAATTACAAAGAAAGATGTGAAACTTGGGAGAAACTGGGAGCAGGAAGATTTTAAGGCAAGGAATCAAGCTTTAAATTATTAGCCATCAAGAATGAGCCAGTTGTTCTATCCATGATCCAAGTGAAGAAATTTCATGGGTTTTTTTTAAACGGAAACCTTGTGAAATTCAATCCTGATCGTATGGCAGAGAAACTGAGCTTATTTTTCCTAATTAATCAAGCCAGAGATTTCTGACTTTTTTTTTGCAAAACATAGATCTAGCATTTTCAAACAAACCTGAATGAACGTAAACTAGTAACTTGTATCAAAGGGTACTTTTTCAGCACTTCAACTGAATTCAGGATATTTTGAAACCTTCCAGCAAATTTGGACCCAACCTGGTTCACCGCCCAAATCTGTGTAGCTCAAATGGGCTACTTCTAGATTGCTGTTCTACCACCAATCAAGCTATTTGAAATTGGTTCCAGTCCTCAAGCGAGCTAATTAATTACAGAATATTGAGAAAGGGAACAGCTGAAGGCTAGAAATAGGAAGAAGAAATTTTAAAAGTGAACTTGAGGGTTACAAAATACTGCAGAAATAACAAAACTCACTGGGGAATCAATGCAGCTTTTCAGCATGATTCCAGAATAACCTACTCAAGAGTATAACTGCCTATAAAGGAGTTTTCAGGAGATGAAAAAGTTTGACATATTCAACGCATCATATCACTCCCACCTTCCTTCTGATATTTCAAACGAACACCAATTGTAAATTGATCTTTTTCAAGAATTGACACTAGTTGTTAATAGTTTCTTAATAGTTTATTGAAGATTTCAAGAAAGTGCTACTGCATCCATGGACTCCTCCTTTTTGCAATCACATGTACCATTCTTCTCCTGGGAAAAAAACCCCACAACATTAAGAGGATTATTACACTGATCAGCCAGAAATCAAGATTTTTATGGCTAAATTATACTGTTGCTGCATCCTGCTTGTTTATTTTTAATTCCATCTTCATTTTTGGCCAACTCAAGAATATATACATACCTAATATTCTTGCTTCCTAGTTTCCACACATAATCAGGTTTCATGCTAAAAAAGTGTCTAGAACTCATCTCTTGGTTTCTAGGGCCAATATACCAAATTGGCTCTCCAGGAGATCTATCATTTAAATTGGCTTTAGCATATTAAATGCAAATCAAGACTTGCCATCATATTTACATTCGGCTTCAAGACATTCTTAACCTTTGGAAAACCTGCTAGTGTTCCTATAAAGTCACTTGGGTAAAAGCCAAGATCGGACTAAACCTGGATTTGTTTGGTCGTAACTTTGATTTTGTTAAATATGAACCAAGCAAAAACAAGAAAGGCTGACTACCTGTCACAATTTTATATGAATAACCTGATCCATAAAATTTTCTTCTACCAGTAGAATTTAACAGATGTTCTTTAGTACATTTACTGCAAACTGCTCTGACATGCATGCCATTGTTTGTTTGTTTTTTGCAAAAAATAAACCACTGCAACAAGTGATTTGTTTCATGGGCAGCTCGGCTACAGAGAATTCAAGAGCTGAAAGAGCCTATCTCCTGCACCAATGCCTAACAGACAGCAATTCAGCTTCTGCGTCACCCCATTTCACTGTTCAAACGTTCAACAAGAACCTGTTTCCTTACCTATGTATTGCAGAGTGCTTCTCTCTATAACATTCAATTGTGTGGGCATATACTGGCTATTGGTCAACTGTAAAATAAAATTGTTTTAATTGTAACATGGGAGTATGCTGACAAGCTGTTTTGAATTTAATATAATCCAAGGTTAGTAAGTTTCATTATAATTGGTTTTATTTCAGAATGCCTTTTTAGGCAGCAGACTCATTTTGTTCACTTCTGTAGGGATCTAGTGATTCTGCCCAATTTTGCAATTACGTAAGAGTCTGAACTTGGATAGGAAAAAAAAGATCATCATGAACTTCTAACTGAAATTTTAAGATTTTCATTCAATAATGAAAGAATATAGTCAACTAAGTATTTTAAGGCTTAAAGCTAATCAATAAATAGCACAGAGAGGAAAATAAAAAAAAATGTAGCATAAGCCAGTAACAGTAATTTATATACTTAAAATGGAAAACTAAAAATGACTGGGAGAAAGAGTAAAGCATGCTTTTCCAGGTCATTTTTCTCTGTAGCAACTTCTGACATTATATATTAAGATATTTCCCATGACCTTATTTGTGTGTGGCAAATAAGTCACCAAATTTACATACGTATTTTTTTATTCCAAGGGCTTAGAAACAGCTTTGTGAAATGAAAAGCCTTACCTTATATGGAAGTGTTCTAGTTTCATCCAGCTGATATTATCTTCACCTAAAGGATAAGAATTAAAGTTAGTAGGGAAAAACAGACTGAAATATTTCTGAAAACAAAATTAAGTTTAAACATTAAGTGCAACTTATGAACTTGTAAAATTGAGGGGAGTTTTACAAAAAGCTACTAATAATAGTCATTGGGAGGTAGCAAGGGGCACAAGGAGAAGGAGATGAATATTTTATTCCAAAGACTGAAACACAGGATAGTGAACAATTGCAACTAACTCTTAACTCTGAACTGCCCCTTGGAACAGATGCTGCCTAATCAGGACAGTTGCAGGCAGAGATACACTGCCCCTTAGGTGCAAGTGCAAAGCCACTGCATTCAGCTATTTAACTGCCTCTCTGAATTGCTGCCATGCACCCCTACCGCCCCCCATAAAGCAAATCATCTTTTTTCAGGTAGTTGAAGGAGAAGCCAAAAGCTTTCTGAATCTTTACAAGACAGAGAAGAATTTGCTTACTAGACTATTAGAAATTGCCCCCCTGTGGTTGGGTCCCTAGCCATTTTCAAATGTTCTTTATTAAGGGCGTAAAGAGAAAGGTCAACCTTTCCACCTGCAACTAATTCTTAATGGCCCTTATAATGTCAGAAACACTGCCAAGCCAGCCAATGTGCCAGTTTTCAAGACCACATCTGGATTTAATACTTTTGCAAAACAAAAGGTTATTAGGAATACAAAATTATATTTCTTCTCCCTAGCTATTTGTCTGCAGCCATCCCTTTCCCACATTTCATTGTGCCAATATTCAATGTCGAAGTTTTCTGAGGGGGGAGGGGGATTGGTAATACACCACCATTGGGCTTCCACAAACAGTTGCTAATGGAACAAACAAAATGGGAGAAGCCTCCCTTTTCTCCCCCCCTCCCCTGGCATTTGCTTAAGCCCAGCAAGTAGCATAAAGACAGATCTGCAACTGACCTGTTGATTCCAACCTTGCTAGCTGTGATGGTGGAAAACAACCAATGGTCCAAACAAACCTAAAAAAGCACAATCTCTTCATGTTTGGGCTCCAATTTTAGAAGTTATCACAGGCCTTCCTGCTCAGCCGCTTGAAGTTACTTGCAGAGTTTCAGCCCCCTGGTTGCTTAGTCTAGTCTTGGGGGGGGGAGAGAGCTTCAGCCAATAGAAGCTTTTCGATACTGTAACAAAGCCTCCCCCCCCCCAATAATGTTAGGAAAGTGCTTCTGTCCTCACACAGCACTAGTAACCGGAACTGAGAACCTAGCAAAGTACGCATAATGTATTCTGGCATCACACTTCTGAGCTCTGAAGTCAGTTTTTTTGCAAGGGGGAAATCAAGGACCAGAATAAAAGCTTAACATGGAATACAATGCAAGCACTTTTGTTATTTCTTATGCCACTTATACACTTAAAGAGATGTTTTGAACAGAGTTACTGCCCTTAAAGAATAACTTAATGTACTCCTCTTTACAACTGCAGTTAATCATGTACATAAGAAACTGGAATCCAATTCACCTGTTTTACTAAAAATTCACTTATGTCAAGAGAAACTCTAAAAGATACAATCCCCAAGCTTCAATTAAGCCATTGGCATATTGGTTCAAACTGAGTAGTTACTACGGTTGAATATATCTGCCGCCCAGTTACATAGCATACTTATTTGTGGAGTCCATTAGAATACTACTTGGAATATCCAGCTTGGAATATAACTAGTCCCATGGTGAACATGCTGTTCATAGGATTTAAAGTTTACTGGTTGTACTGACAAGGGACTTTAAAGAAAACCTCTTCCAAACCACCCAGGTACAAAATAGGAACTCCAAACGATTACTTGGCTGTTAAGATTCACTGTGGAATCCTGTTCACAAAGCAGCCTTTTTCTTCTTCTTCTTCAAACACACTGAAACATGAAATTTGACAGAACTGCACTTCTGTTTTTTAAGTTGAGCATTGCTGTATCTTATGAACTGATCCAAGAGCTAAGTATTATGAAATGCTTTCAAGAGACATAATATAGACCTAGCTAGCACAACAAAGCCAATAGTTCTGGAGGGCAACTTACATTAGATACAAAAAAACCCTATTGTTTTTTCATCAACTTGGTCATCAACTACATTAGATATAAAACCCCTATTGTTTTTGTTTTCATCAAGTAGTAAGCAAAGTAACCTATACATTTTGGTAAGATGCATGGATTAGAGTTAAGGGGAGCTCTAAAATTATTTTTTTTTTTTTACATTATCAGTCATCATCCCACAGCCGGCCACCCGTATTATGTTAACTTGACACTACAGTTACAAAATACTAATTCAATACTACCTCAAACTTAACAGAGCAACCACTATTATAAAGGGAAAAATACCAATGCATTTATCTGCCTGACCATGAAAGAGTTTTCCTACAACTTTTAATATATAGCCAATATGAACTAAAAGCAACCGCTCCTATACACAATGGAGACCATGAGTAGTAAAATTATGCAGAGATTGAACTCATTTTCCCCTCCCATTGAACTCTATAAAAATGTCTTTTATCACACGGTGAAGACAGAAGAAGCAAGTCGTATGCACGAAGAAATCACGGGTCTGAGGCACAAGTGTCAGCATCATAGTCCGTTTGCCTAATGCTGATTCCAGATTAGGCCTCAAAACTAAGCACCATGCCGTATGAGAAGTGCTGCACTGAAATCCCACAGTCAGTAGTGTGATGCCAGAATACCCCCATAGCAAGATTACACAGAAAGTCACCAAGTTAGATTATAGTTCTTTTTTACCTACCTGTATGCAGGCGACAATGAGAATCTTGGAGCAAGCAGGAATACTACATCCAGGTGCTAATGTCCATTGCCACTTGTGGTACTACGTTCCTCACAGTTATGCACTGCGGAAATGCTGTCTAAGTGCTGTTACATAGCAGGCCACTACTTTTAAACAGTGTCATATTGCAGTCTCAAACTCCAGAGAAAAGCATGCTGCCACAAGTGGTTGCCAAGGAGATGCCAAGAACTTTTTTAAAAAAACAAATATACCACAAAATACGCACAGAAACAGAAATTCATTTATTACAACTAACAAGGTGATTATAGCATGCTAGGATTGTTAAACATGGGTAGACCCTTGGATTGGGATAACTTATGCATGACCTAAAGGCTTAATGGCCCGCAGAAGTAGAATAGTTATGTCTTCTGCTCAAAAGGCATCATCTGTAAATCTAAACAAATATTTAAATCCATTTAGAAAAAAAGCTAAAAAAGATGGAACATTCAATTCAGTGAAAACTCCCCCAACCATTGGTTTGCTACTGAGGGATCAGCCTGCTTGTTATCCTTTGGAAGTCAGACTACTGTGCGTATTTTATATAAGGACGTTTGACAAAAGTACTCGTCCAGTAAAGTGTTAAAAAATCTACATTGGCCCCCTCAATATTTCCTTCCCGTTTTAATATCAGCCAAGTTTAGACAAAATGTAAACAAGAGATGAACCTTAGGAAGGAAATGGGACCATCAGCTTCCTTCACTCGTCCAAGATTACAGTACTACAAAAGAACATGGTTTAGGATATGTGCCAGCATCCTAAGGAAAAATGGCATGTAATCTGAAAAATAAACTGAAAATTAGTTTCCATTTCCAGAGGCCCCACCACTGTCAGTCTTGGTGTTTTTCCTACAGCGGGTGTCCATGAACACCTCCGTGAGAAAAGCAGAACTGAGCTGTGCGCAGCCCAGGACACAAGTTAAAAGTCCACATTTGTATCACAAGGGTTTTCTCTACATCAGAAGTCAATGCAAGAACTGTGGGCGTTCTTCCCCCTTTGATGGTAAACTTCTTGAAGCTTCTGGGAATATAAGCTTAATTCAACCACAACACTAAAATAAATGAGAGGCAGAGTCCAGCAACCTTGAATATCAGCTGTTTTACCATTCTTGGGTTTTTCAAAAGGCTTTTGGCTCAAGCACAAGCTTTTGAGTCAATCCATTTTGCAGAACGAAAATACGTTAACAACTGGTGGCCGTGAAGTTTCGTACGCTGCAGTTATAAGCGGCTTACAGGTAACTGATTCTTCCTCAGCTTTAGCACATTTAAAAGTAGGGATGGGGGGGACCACGTATGGCATTCTGGTTATCGCAAGCTACTGGAGGTAGTAGCACAGAGAGTGTCAACAGTTGAAAGGGGGGAAAAAAACCCAGCCAAAACAGGATGCCTGCAAGTAATCAGTACTGACTTGCCAAAACTTTTATGCCCCTCTCTCAACAACCTTCTGGGGAAAAAAGGTAGAGTAAATGCAACATTACCCAGAGTAACTGTTTTAAACAGATATAAAATGGCTCCCCGTTAGAGGGGGGGGAAAGTTTCCCGCCCTTATATTTAAAGGATTTAAAGCACCGAAGTTATTGAATAAAAAACCAACAGGATTAATCACAGAATGTTTCTCTGATCTGGTTCATCTTCATTTTACCAAGCCATTGTACCTTTTTATACCAGGAAACTGAGCACCCAGTATATTTTAGGCACGAGGGTATAGAGTCCAAGACAGCTTAACTTCTTACAGCATTTTAATAAATACAAAATGATTCAACTCTACCAAGTCAACAGCACAAGTTGATACTATGTAGCCCAAGGGAAAAAATATTTCCATTTTAATGGTACTTAAGATTTCTGTATGTCAGGCTTTAATCTAATAAAATTACTACTGTAATCCTGAAAGGATATTTCATTTCTGCGTTTAAGTGAAGTTTTGATGTTAAATATAATACACAAGTGCCCACCAATGCTCAAACCTTTTGGATCAAGATTACACTGGTTAAATCAAGAAAAAAAAGTACTCCTTCCAATATTTGGATTGCAACTTCAACAGATAATATTCAATCATCAAGGATTCTGTTAAGATAAAACGTCTGGTGGGCACTAAAATGCTTAACTAGGAAAAGAATTAGAAGTGAAATAGATCAACCAGATCTCAAATTTTGAGTCTTATTAAAAGAATGAGATTCTGAATAACATATAGAAAGTTATGCTGACTTGTAACAGTTAGGATGGAAACGTCCTTTGGAGAGGCAACAGCCAATACTGTTAAGATTACTGGCCCTTACCCATTTCCTTCCCACCTCCTTATTCAAAACTGAACTACATTGTTCATTAAGTTAAAGATCTATTTCACCCAAAATCAGTTTGCTTCCTCATTGTAAGGACGTTAAAATTCCAAATACGTATACTTGAATAATCATAGTCAAAGTTTTGCAGAATTCTCAAAGCCTTTTCTAAGGGTAAGACTTCATTTGATATGAAATATCAAAGTTCAATTAGATTTTAAAATTGCAGATATATTTTTAGGCTTTACGGCACGGTAGCATCCCAGCCACATGTATTGTGCAACACTCCAGATCTCATTTCAAGAAATTCATTGCCTTTTGGAAGTGTTATTTGCCCTCTATGCTCAGAAGTTTATGATAAAAGAATCTTGCTACATTTAGACTATTTATTTTAAGCACAGTAAAAAAAGTTTACACTTGGGATTTCATATGGCACACAGTACATTGCCATCAAGGTAGGGACGTTATACATCAAAAAAGCTAAGTTTAGAACACTGCATTACATAATTAGACTTTTTTTTTGCCCAGACCACTTACAAATTCTAAATCATTTTAAGTTCTAACATCCATAAAAACGTAGCTTTCTTACTAAAATGCAAGAATTAAAAAAAAAAGTAGTGTCTAAACAAGACAAATAAAACAAACTGGAATGAAAAATCTACTAGTCACATCTAAAATCGGGGCTTTTTGTTTGGGCCTTCATATTCTTCTCTCCCTCTCCCATAAGCTGCAGGAGTTCCAGGCCCCATTCCTCTAGGGCCCTGGCCACCTACAGGCCCCGCACCTCCCTGTCCAAATCGCTCAGGGCGCTATTAGAACAATTAATAAGAGTTCATTATGTGTAGTTGATGTCCATGTGTGTTAAGAATTTATTTTAGAAGGTTCCGCAGTCAACGTTCGTCGATACAATCACCATTGAGTCGATCCACAGGTACCGGGAACATAGAAAGGAAAAAAGGGTAATTTAATAATTAGTTTAACTTAATACATGTCTCGTGGTATGTTCCCAACTTGATCCATTCTGAAATGTCTGTTTCAGCAAACAGATTTTCCCTGAAGTGCTAAAAATTCAAGCATTAGTATGGGTTTCGAACCAAGAATTCTCTCTGAACGGAATTCTGGTCATCTGCTACAGTTGGCTAATCTACACAGTCAGTGAACAAGGAAGGTACAAAGAAGTCCTGCAGGAGCTTCCTAAAGCATCAGCCATCTTGTATAAAAAGCAGATGCCTAGTGAAAAGGTATAAGACCCTGTTTTTAAAAGGTATAAGACCCTGTTACTTGAACTGTTTTTCAAATGTTTTTCAACAGCCACTGATCCTATGAAAGTAACAAGAAATATTATGCACCTGGTTTAAATTGCCAAGACAAGACAACCACTAAACCTTTGCACAATGTTAAGCTTCTTTAAATAGCTCCACTGCGGTAGAGGTCCTATTATGGCTTTAGAGTAAGGATTAGCAGAGTCAATTATTATTTTGCAGTTATCTGAATACACTCAAGCTGGTCTCTCCTCTGAATCCACAAAAGCTCAACTAAGCTGAAATAAAGCAGACCAGTTCGCTTGTCAGTTTACCTGACCTTTCTTCATTTCTTGATTTATCAGGCACAAGGGAGAGTGTAATGAATCAAAGATGTTGATGTTGGTATTATTGGTGCTGTTAGGGTAGCATAGGAACTATTATACAAAAAAAAAAAAGCTTCCCAATGCGCTCAAGCTTAACAACAGAGCCAATTCACTCAGTATAAATTCCTCAGACTAGTTGTATGAATCCTTTAACTAGATACGCATGCAGATGTTCTTTGTGAAAGGCTCACACTCAATTTGTTCCCCAATAACCCCACAAACAAAAGCCTAGATTCCAGAATGCTACTGCCACAATCATCACAGATGAGAAAACATATGCATGAGCCCTTCACTGATTTGCATAAGTATCCAATCATGGAGTCAACTGAGAGTCTGGATTTCTAGCATATAAGGTCAGTGATGGCGAACCTTTTAGAGACCGAGTGCCCAAACTGCAACCCAAAACCCACTTATTTATTGCCGGGTGCCAGGTGGGCATGGCCCACTGGGTGGGAGTGGCTGTGGTGGTCATGGCAGATTGGATGGATGTGGCCAAGGTGGGCATGATCACCTCGATGTTGCTCGTGGGGAGGGACGCCTGTGGGGGCCGGGCAGGGTTGGGGGAGATCCAGGGGGTCTCTGGCAGGTGGGGCGGTGGGCAGGAGGCTCGTCCTGTGGGGAGAGGCTAGGCTAGGCAAGGCGAGGCAGGGTGGGGGTGCCATTGTCACAGGGCAAGGTGAGGCAGGGGCCGGGGCGGCTGCTGCGTGACACCATCGGCCCCTGCACACAGAGGCCAGGGAGCACATGGGTGCTGGGATGCATCCAGCCATGTGGGACCTCGGCAAGTTAGCAGGCGGCTGGTTGAAGAGGGACGGTTGCTATCTCCCGGGCATAGCACGCGTGCCCAGAGAGGGCTCTGAGTGCCGCCTCTGGCACGCGTGCCACAGGTTCGCCACCACTGATATAAGTAAAACTCCCATCAGATTTCCTCTAACAACTGGCTTACAGTTACAGGCCAAGTGTCATGAATGAACAAATTCCGTAAAGGAGACAATTTCTACTAAGTTGTTAAAGTTACGTACTTTAGAAAGACAGCACAGTGCTTCACTGAAATTTCAGGCTTTTTTTTTTTCTAGTGCCACCAATTACAAGTGAATGAGATATACTTAAACATTTGATACACTGCATTGTTAATTTTGAAAACACACATCCGGGTTTTATCAGACAACCTATTTCAACAGAAGTCTATGACTAATTGCAGACTCCTTTGAGCTATACGGTCACAGGAAATCTTTAAGAACTTGGGGTTAAATAAATGGTATTGGTTTCTATATTAAGTGACACATGAGCTACTAGTGGCCCATCTCATGTAGCAAAACCTTCAGTATTAGAACAGCCTCCACCCTTAAACCCCAACACTTATTTTATGTGTTAAGATTAAACTCTTAAGGTGAATGTGTACCAGACAAGAAGGCTTAGGCTTAGATTTTTCAGTAATTCTATGTACCAGTTGTACACTACCATTATATTACTCCAAGGCTTCACGTATAATGTGAAATCAAGAAATTTCTCTGAAGCCTACAAGTACAGGAACAGGAAGTAAAGTTCAAAGTGCTTAGAGAACAAGTGTACTATCTGCAGCTACTATAAGGCAAGATATGCCCCTGAATATTGGTGACAACGGGGAAGAAGCTACTGCTCTGAGACATCCCCCGAAGCATCCGGTTAACCACTTTGGGAATAGGATGGATCTTTAGATTGATCCAGCAGCTCCATCTAGTCAGGAAACTTAAAACAGCACCATAACCAAATCGTATATTATTTAAGAGTCAACAAGCAACTTGCTCAAGAAACAGACTGCTAATGAGTGGCCTACCTCAAGAACTGCTTCTTTCCTCATCATCACATATTGGGTGTCAAAAGCCAATGTGTACAATAAGATACGTAATTTACATCTAAATATTCTCTACCTGTGATTAACCCATTGCATTAACAAGTAGTACAAGTATAGTGTAATTATATTTTTAGGTTTATTTTCATCTCCCTTTATTTTTTTACACATTTCTGTGCACCGCAGTTAACTCAAGTTCAGAAAGTGACACAAGACCACTTCTGCTCGTTAAGCTAACTCAACAAGAATGTGTGCACCCCCCCACCCCGACAGTTTGTTAGATTTACAGAACTAAAGGCTCCTTGCAAGTTTAGCCAGACCACTCCCAACCCAACTTGATCACAGGGAAGTCTGCTAATATCCATTGCAGAAATGTGAGCAGACCTGTAACCATACTGGCAAAGACTAGACTTAGTTTTACATTGCTCAACAGGTCTCTTCCTATTAACAAGCTGGAAAAAGGAAGCCTATCTATAAAAGTGTAGGTTATGTGGAATTAATGCAAAAGAAAATCTCTAGAACTATGGTCAAGCTGCCACAGGATACGTTACCATATCGCTTCCCATCATAGTGCCACTCATGGATGTCTGTCCAACTCCTGGATTGGTCTCATAGCCAAGGCCAGTGCCACCTGCTAATGGTGGGAATTTCTGAGCAGATGTACCATAGGGATCTAGTTTAAAAAAAATTCAAATGGTTATGCATCAGATAGATCACAGTAACTTATACAGGCGAGTTTAATTGGAAAACTGTTTTTTACCTCCCATGTTCATTGCACTGGTACCACCCATTCTCATGTCTCTTTCTCTCTGCAAAGACAAACAGACATTGTTAAGAACAAGTGGATTCCTTAAAAGCTCTGTCATGCACACTTGGATTAGAAGCTGGGAGGCTATGACTTTTAATTCTTAAGTAACAAAAGTCAGCAGGATGATCAGCTCTAAGACAGCAGGGACCAATCCTCCAAGATCCAGATTTACATCATCAAAATTGGGAAAAGTCTTTCAAACAAGTATCAAAACTTATTCCTAGGGATTAACCTGAGAGTCAAGCATCTGGGCAACTAGATTACTGGGATTCTTCCAGCCCTGACTTACAGGATCCATGTAACCCATTCTAGTGTAGCTTTCTTCCCTCTGTCTTCGCATTTGTTCTTCCATCTCACGCTGACGGATCATCATCTCTTCTTCCCGCCTACGTCGCTCTTCTTCTTGTCTGAAAATACAATTGCTCTTTTACAATTTGTACTTTTAGAAGACCTGAATAGTGTACTAATTCATTTTACTACAAAATTATTTAAGCTAAGAACTAAGCCTTCAAAAATAGTCACTGTAAATAAGCCTTCATGAATTACAATAAAATAGGTCTATATTGGGAGGAGACAAAGCTGAGCAATCCTCCATTAGTTCCTTCACTTGGTTTTAAGTAATTTCTGCTTCCCCACAGCCACATATAAAACTTGTCGTTAAATACAGGATTAGCAACCATAAGTTCAAATTACCTCAACTGCATTTCTTTTCGTTTCTGCATCTCTTGATTGTGAAGTTCCTCCATGCGTCTCAATTCCTCTTGTCGCCTCATGAGATCTGTAAGTTTGACCATTTAAGCAACCATTGTTTAATAGATTGAGTTTCTATCAATTAAAGAGAATCTAAATTTGATGGGCATCAATAAAATTGTTTATTAAATGCAAAAAGCCTAACAAGCAACTTTGTACACAAAACAAGTTTGCCTCCAGATTATTTTAGTTGATGATTCATACATTCAGCAAATACTTAGTAGACATGTTACTACTT
This sequence comes from Protobothrops mucrosquamatus, assembly GCF_001527695.2. Taxonomy (NCBI): domain Eukaryota; kingdom Metazoa; phylum Chordata; class Lepidosauria; order Squamata; family Viperidae; genus Protobothrops; species Protobothrops mucrosquamatus. Next base: position 192,397 of record NW_015387349.1, on the reverse strand, counting down.
AGGCAATCGATGGAAGACAAATATTTTCAGCTCAACTTTTTTCTGAAACAGCAGTCTAAGACTAAGAGAAAAACTGTGCAAATAATAAAATGTAACTGTGGCACTCGCCTTATGGTACATCCTTTCCCCTGAAATTAGAGTGGGATCGTCAGTTTTGATATTTATTAGATTGATTATACTCTCAGGCCTAGTATTCCTAGGGCAGGGGTAGGCAACCTTGGCTCTTTTATGACTCGTGGACTTCAACTCCCAGAATTCCTCAGCCAGCATGGGGGAACTATGGCCCCTTCATGACTGGTGGACTTCAACTCCCAGAATTCCTGAGCCAGCATGGCTGAGCTTGGAAACCTCTCCCTTTCCCTTAGCATGGCTGGCTCAGGAATTCTGGGAATTGAAGTCCATGAGTCATAAAAGAGCCAAGGTTGCCTACCCCTATCCTAGGGAATCATTGATTTGTCTTGATGGCTCCCTTGTTGAGTGGGAGCCATCAAGACAAATGTCTGGTTCCTTGGGAATCCTAGGCCTGAGAGCATAACTAGCATTTTACCCTCTCTTCACCATGGTTAGCATTTTTGTTTTTATGCCACTATTGTGTTTCTTTAGATTTTTATATTGGCTGTTTTATCTACTGTTGTGCAACCACCCAGAATCACCTTTAATAGTGAAATGGGCAGCTATATAAATGTGAGTAATAAACCTAAAAACAGTAAATTTATATTTTAACTGGAGTAAAAGCAAACATTAGAATACCAATGGTGAAAACTTGAGGGGGAAAAAAACGGGAGAAATCAAGCAAAATCTCAACCAGAGATCTGTGCCCTATACCTTGGCGTAAAAGGTTTGCCTGATGCTCGTGATAAGCATCCTCCATCTCGCTTTCCAGTTTGTCCTTGGCATCTTTCATGTTTTTCTCTACTTGATCTCTCTGCTGTTTCTCCATTTCATCCAAGGATTTCCACCGTTGAGAATATTCATACTCAAAACTTCCAGGTTGTGCAAATCGTGGAGGAGTTTCTCTCTCCCTAAAAATCCAATTGAAAATGAAATGCAGATTAATATGTTGCAAACAGCTAGTGAGGATGCTGGTAAAGTTTAAGCCTGGCAAATGTTCAGCCGGGGAGGGGGAGGACTCTAACAACATAGTATAACATTAGCACTTTTCTTCATCTACAGCAGTGTTTCTCAACCCTGACAATTTTAAGGCATGTTGACTTCAACTCCCAGAATTCCACAGCCAGCATTGCTGGCTGTGGAATTCTGGGAATTGAAGTCCACATGCCTTAAAATTGTCAAGGTTGAGAAACACTGATCTACAGATTGCTATTGTACTGCTACTCAGAAAGTCAAGCTCAAAAGAAACTGTAGTCTTAAGACAGTTACAGAGGAAGAAGCCTTTGATTTTTTTCTTAAATATTTTCAGTTTACTTTTGAAAGGCACTATTCCATCAAAACAGTAATTAGAGTGAACACAATATGAGTCTGGCTGGAACTGACAAGTTTAAGTTCTAGCTAAAGAGACTACATACTCCATCTCCTGCTAACAATGCCCTACTTTTCAGTTTCTCACTTGAGTGGACTACCCCAGGGCTACTGAGCATTTTCAATTTGCCATTTAAAAAAAAAAAAAAAAGGCCTGCAAAATAGGCCATAAATTCTGATAGTACTATTGCTTCTCATCAGTCCAAGTGTTTATTCCAGTTGCCTTTAATTTGCAAATTATTTTAATTTAATTAAAATTAATTTAATTTAAACTCAAAAATCAAATTGCAATTTTTAAGATGCCTTAAGTAACTAACACATGACTCTTGAAGTGTTACGATAGGTTGCTTAAAAACCTAGAGCATAAGAGCACTAAATGTTAATTATTTCAAAATCAAACTCTGAATCTTTATATTTAATCTACATAAATTCACCAAATAAAATAATTCCATTTAAGTATTTTAGGGGAACCAGTTTGGCAGTAAGAAAACTGTTCATAAACATACAATAATTAAATCAAACTGAACGTGAAAAATGCACAAACTATCTTAATTCAAGGCAATAAACTTTTCCAGAAAAGTTCTAATTTATAAAATTGAAAACAGGAATAAGTCAAATCACAATATGGAAGGGCATACTACTTTAGACAAACTAACAAGATTAACAAAGATGACCACATATTCTACAAATATGGTTTAGTCGTGGCAATTCTACATGGTTACATCTGCTTACTTTTGATACATTGGATTTTTCTGAGCCAGCTTTTCTGGAAGACCATCTTCATCATCTAGCTGTTCAAGAGGCTCCACAATAACTGGCCTAGGAGTGCTGAAAATCAGAGACAAGTATTGAGTTGGAGTGCTGAAAATCAGAGACAAGTATTGAGTTTGGTTTAAATACTGGCCTTTAAGTTTAAAGCTTTTATTTAAAGTTTCAGTCCACAGTCTTCAGTTACTAAACTACATAAAAAAAAGAGAGACCTAACTTACGTTGTCAGAAGAAAGACACCTTCAGTGCAACGTTCAAATGCTTTTCGAGCTGCAGGCTTAGATGCAAATTCCACAATGCCCTTTCCTGTGGATCTGCCGCGATCGTCTACTATCACAATAGCTCTTTCAATTGGTCCAAATTGAGAGAAAGCTTCTTCCAGCAATTCATTTGACACATATGGGGAGAGATTACGCACAGAAAGAGCAGCAGCATGGGTGGCAAAACGCACACGAAGCTGCCTTCCTCTCATAGGAATATCATCAAGTTCTGCCTTTGCAATTTCAGCCAAAGCTCGGGATTCCTGTGAATAGGTTAATAAATCTTAATTTAAAAGTATGTTCAACGTAAGAATAATCTTAGTATTAAGTCTAAAAAAAATCTGGAACATCAACGCTTACCAGCTTAATAAAGCCAAAACCTTTCCCCTTGTTAATGAAGACCTCTCCTGGTTCGCCATATTTGGAAAATAATCTCTTAAACTCGTCTTCGGTAATATCAGCAGGCAAATTCCCAACAAACAGACGGCAGCGCTGAGTATATGTTTTCTCTCCAGGGCGTCTCAAAAGTGACAGATTTGCTTTAAAACCCTAAAAAAATTAAAGACAAAAGTTGTTAATGTTTGTATTTAAAAAGCACACGTCATTTTATCTATTTTCCTCTTACACACATAGTACCATGCAAGCATAGACTCTGATTATGCTCATACCTTACTCCATATCCAAGCTGACACAGTCGATCAGCCTGGAAATACCTATTTTCATAAACTATTATCCCTTTTTCATATTTACTTTCATTTACATTTCAATATTTGAAGAGACCCCCTTTTACTTCTATGAAAAGTGTTGTACTGAGCAATCTGACAATTTTCCATTTAGATGAGGGGTGTCAAACTGCAGGGCCACCCTTGCCCACCACAGCTGCGGCAATGATTCCAATGGACTTGATGGATCTATCACATACCCAATCCACAACCATCACTGCCCCTGAGGTATTTTATTTTAAAGAAGGGAGAATGTTCTTAAGAAATGGTTGCCCGTGTACATGGTGCACCAGACAATATCTTTACATAAAATAACTAATTTTTCTATTGCATTTAAATTGTAAACTTCTGTTCTGTCACAAAAATTGTAGAGAACACTAACATTTCAAAATTGAATTTAGTTACTTTTAACCAGCCATGAAAAGAAATGTAATGCCTGCACCCTTCACGCTTAAGCATCCATACTAGTAGGAAATCAAATTCAAAAATTCCTAATATTGGCAATGAAACCTTAAATCTGCTATTAAAACACTGAGCATAATTATAGCCCTGGGCAGCTAGTAATGCAAATCAAATTCAAAAATTCCTAATATTGGCAATGAAACCTTAAATCTGCTATTAAAACACTGAGCATAATTATAGCCCTGGGCAGCTAGTAATGCGGTCCCCATTATGTGATTTATTTACCATTAACTATAGTATATATTTTATACACAGCCCAAGACAATTCCTCTTCATTCAATGCAGTTAAGGCAAGCCAAAAGATTGAACACCTGTGATCTATACCGTCTTGCACAAGTATCACCATCACCTCATTTTCTCCCAAGCCACTTAGCACAGCACTAAAATATCATTTATTAGGCCTTTACTTCAATATCTCTATTAAAAGTATCACAATACAGCTCATCACTATCATATTCATTTATATTATGCAGCACACTTTTTCAGTATTCCAAAATATGCAATTATACACCTGTGCTTAAAATCAAATAGAAAAATGCCCCATGAAACAGCCAATCTATGTCATTCACTTGTGCTGGATACCGAACTCAAAAAACAATAAAAATTGATATTTCCAAGCATCACAAGTGCCACTGCTAATTTTCATATTACGCTACCATAAAAGCAAAGTGGCCAACAATGGCCCTGAAGGAAAAACAATCAGGCTTAATTTAATTCACATAAACCGCTAATGCAAAGCATATGGTTACTGGATTTAAGATTAGTGGCATCTGCAGACCATGCTTTATGCATATTGCTTTATATAAACCTATTTATGGTTTAGTCACTAAGTCAGATTACCAGATAAATGGGCAACCTTATGGTGAACCTAAACGTTTTCCAACACATCAAACTACAAAAAAAACTAAAAAAACCTTTATTAGTGCTGTATTTTTCATCCTGCCCTACAATATGTATAAACTCAAGGTGATAAAACATACCCAAGTGAGAATTGCAGTTACCCAGCCAGCTTTGGTGCTTAAGGGAGGCCTAAAGTCCAGACTTCTGCTTTCTAAGCCAGCACCAATAACCACTAGATGAAACTGGGCTATGTTGCAGGTGTAGTATGCATCTACATACACAAACACACAAGAACTAGTTTGCTGTAGAGCAGTGTTTCTCAACCTTGACAATTTTAAGGCATGTGGAATTCTGGGAGTTGAAGTCCACATGCCTTAAAATTGTCAAGGTTGAGAAACACTGCTGTAGAGGCTCAAGCACCAGGCTAGAAACTTGGAAACCGGAAGTCCTACCAGCCCTGCCTTGGGCCAGGCATTCTCTCTCTGCTCTAGGGAAGAGGCAATGGCAAATCAACTTCCACTCTAGTCCCCCTCCCCGCATATTTTATTCCCGGAAGTGATTTGCCATTGCCAAAGATCGTCGAGAGAAAGGACCAGTTCCTGCAGTGAAGCGCTGACCCGAAGGCGGGCAACGTACGAACATATAGCCGCTTCTGATCTGTGCGATCAAAGGTGCTGCCATTACTGACTTTTAAGATAGCAAAAATCAGGACTTGCACCCAGCAAACAGACTCTGTTCCGGGAACGCCAGCGAGGCACCTCTTACAAAAGCAGCCCTTTTTCCCCTTAGATCAGCGTTTCTCAACCTTGACAATTTTAAGGCATGTGGACTTCAACTCCCAGAATTCCACAGCCAAGTTGAGAAACACTACCTTAGATTAAAAGCCAGACTGGCTCTCGCTGTTCTTCGGCCGCCGCCGCCACGCCCGCCGCAAGGAGCAGCCCGCCGCTCCAACCCTCGCGCACGCGCATTCCCGCGCCCAAGATGGCGGCCGGGGGACGCGCGCGCGCCAGAGCCGATGCACCGGCGCCATCTTGTGTCAAGGCAGGGCCGGGAGGGGCCGCCGCCGCCGTTCTGCTTACCTCAGCGTCGGAGACCTTCTCGTCCCCCGCGCCCTGGTGCTGCGACTGCGGCGGGGGTGGGTGTTGGTGATGGTGAGACTGGTGCTGGTGCTGCCCCCCGCGCCTTTCGCCGCCTCGGTGTTGCTGTCCGGGCCCCCCGCTGCCGCCGCCGCCGCTCTTGGGGCCGCCTCCTGACTGCGGCCCTCCCGGGCCTCCTTTCAGGCCACCTACGGGTCCCCCTCCACCTCCGGGAGATGGCCCGGGTCCCTTCTTGGAGCCGCCCTGCCCGGGACTTTGGTTCGGCGGCGCGTTCGTCTGCGGCGGGGGCGGCTGCGTCTCCCCTCCTCGGCTGCCGCTCTGGAGCCCCGAGGGGGCGGCTGGTGCCGAGACCGAACTCGGTGTGGAAACGGAGGAGGCGGAAGACGAGGTCGAGGCCGGCGCGCCGACCTGATTCTGGTTCGGCCCCAAGGAAGGCGACGAGCCTGCCGGGCTGGCGGAAACGGAGGCAGCGGAGGAAGGCGGAGTGGAGGTCGAGATCGGCGTTTTAGCAGGCTCCGGCTTCGGGGGGCCGCCGCCGCTGATATGATGGTGGCCGCCGCGCGGTTGCCCCATACCGCCCGCCATACTCGGCGGCGGCGAACGAAAGTCGTGGTTGCCGGGGAGGCCACCTCGGCCTCCGCCGCCGCCGCGCCGATGGAAGCCGCCTCCACGGCTTCGAAAACGGTCTCTCGACATGGCGAATATGGTGGCGGTTAAGATGGGGCCTGACGGCGACGCGACGCTTTTCCTTCTCGGAGTCCGACTAAGGACAAAATGGCGCCAGACGCAGAGATTAGAAAAAACGGCCTCGAGGCCGCCTTTGTCTCAGCCTTTTATAGCCTCGGCGAAGAGGCGCAGTCCCCGCCTTTCCGGCTTGCTTTTTTTTTTTTCTTGAGTGAGCCAATAGAAAACTTCCCCAGACAGATTGACAGCTCTCCGAGCCGATCGCCAACAAAGCAGGAGGGGGAGGGGAGGGGAGAAAAAAAAAGCCTCCGCCTTCAACCCCCGTGGCTCCGGCATTCGTCCATTCGCGAGCCGTAATACAGAAAAGAGCGACTCGAAGATGAGGGATTAAAGGAGTCGTCCTTTAACTTACGTTTCCACCGATTGGATCGTTTGGTTCCCAAAAGGCGGGGCTAGGTGGCGAAAGGGAGGGGCTCTAAACTGTGCGCATTGCCTTGCAGGGGACAGAGGCCACGTGGGCTGGTCTGAGTGAGCATCTTTTCTCACCCTGCCAATGTAGTACTTTACTATAAGGATATGTTCCCTTTACTATCAACGTCATTCATAAATAAATTGAGATTTCTCTCTTCGGTTCCCCTTCTCGACCGTATTATTGAAATCACAGGGAAAGAATAAAGCGTTGAGCAAAAGAGGCTAAAAGCAGGAATGCGGAAATGCAGCTAACTCGAGAGCTGCTCACTGTACTTACTCTCTTCTTTGCAAATCACAAATGCCTTGGCTGTCTCTACACAATTTCCGCCTTTTATATACCGGTGTGCAATGTTGTGACGACGTGAGACGCGGAGGGAAGGGTGGAGCTTGCATTGTGGCGTCGCAATGCAATATTTTACCCTTTTCATTTTGGGGGGGGGTGGTGGTGGTTGAGACTGGATGCCTAGGGCGATAAACTTCAAAATAGATGCATCTCGGGGCTCCTGTCATAAACCCGATTCAAACTCTGCCTTGTGTCTCCATCTGAAGACGCCAAATTGCCGGTTTTCGTGTGAAAAACGGCTCCCATCCGTTTTAGCTGCTTCTCTCTTAAACGAATTTGAAATTGACCCAGATTTGCAGTAAACGTAGCCTTTTTTGAGAAGTTGTCCTATGCCAAATTGAAGACTAAACTATTTTTTTTCCCTTTAACTGCCAATATTATGTTTCTTTCTTGGCAGGATTGGAAATATTTTTAGCCACGCTTGTCTCTTCAGAGAGGATAAATCTTGCCAAGTTTCAGATGATGAAATTTGAGGAGGTTATGCTTATTACGGTATTCAACACCAACCTAGTAAATATTGATGTTATGAGTACAGTGAAAAGGGCCAAATATAAAATGCTGAAAGTAGATCTGATTTTAAGAATAGTTGTTTCTTTAATGGATTTATGTTTAATAGTATTCTTTTATTTTCTACCCACTAGGGACTTTGATATAGTTTACAAAAAGGCTTCTGTGTTGGGCCTATGCCTTAGTCCAGGGGTAGGCAACCTCGGCTCTTTTATGACACGTGGACTTCAATTCCCAGAATTCCTGAGCCAGCATGGCTCAGCATGGAAACCTCTCCCTTTCCCCTCAGCACGGCTGGCTCAGGAATTCTAGGAGTTGAAGTCCACCAGTCATAAAAGAACTGAGGTTGCCTACCTCTACCTTAGTCTATGGCAGTATTTCTCAGATTTGGCATATTTAAGACTGTGAACTTCAATTCCCAGAATTCCCCAGCTGGATACAATTAAAAAAAAAATCGGTGACAGTCACAATGAGGCAACTGAAGCTCTGCCTGTTTTTATGTGTACCATAAAACTCTTGGACTGCAACAAACATTTGAGTATGAGGCCTGTTTTACACGGGAGGGGAGGGGGGGAAGTGAAGCCATCTTACACAATTTTAGTTTTAGAAAATTCAATTTTCTACTTGTGCTCTCAATTTGGCCATAATTTGACTTGAAGGTAATGTTCCTATCACTCCTAAACACATCCGCTTTATCAGGGTATTCCTTTGAAAATGGATATAAATGATGTTTGTATTGTTAGGATTGTGCATAGGTTTTCCCTCCCCTTTTCCTTTTCTTCCTATTTTGCGTTTTTGTATCATTGATTTTCCGTTTGTTTCCATTTAACGCATCAGTGTAAAATATTTCTTTCCAAGGTCTGCACATATTGCACTTTCGGACGCAAAGCAAAGCACACTTTAAAGGCACACTGCAGCAATTCTCACAACCTGTTTGGAATGCTCTTTAACCCCAGGTACTCAAGTCCACCTAACCTCACGCCAAGGAAGCAGCTGGTGACTGCTTTTCTTTATGGCCCATGAAGCTGGTTGAAAGAGGAAACACAGCCAGAAGAATCTGCAAAAACCCTGCCCTTAAATTGTCCTGCATTGGAACTGTAACGTCAGCATCAATCACAAGCTTGTTCCTGTGTAATGTCTGTTGGCCTACTTTTCTGACATTTCAAGGTCAGGAGGAATGCACACTGACACAGACATGAGGAAGAATCATTATGATTCCAAAAAGCACTTCAGAGCAAATATTCCATTAAAATCTGGACTGGAGAACTGGTAGAACAGAACCTTTGTGCACAAAAGACCTTAGATTGATATCCCCCAATGAGAATGGTATAGAGTCTGGTCTGCAATGCAGTAGAGCCACTGCCAGACTATGCTGATAATGCAGAAGCACACCCAGCAATGATTCTTGCAGTACAACAGAAGATTCTATACTCTAAATCGTTATAAAAATCAACGTATTCTTGATTAATGAAACGCCCATCCGTGAGCAATAGGGAGAGCTAAGCAATATAAATAAATAAACCCATGCAAAATAAGTCCAGCATAATGTATGCACAGAAGTCCAATCCAATCTTTTGAATTGGACAGTATTTGCCAGAACCGCCAACCAATATTCCAAACAGCTAACATGTGATGGTCAAGATCTGCAGCGAGAAGGAAGGCCTGGCTAGGTCCCATTTTGAAGGCAGTTTATTTCTTTGGGGTTTATTTTTCTTAGCTTTTGTGGGATATTTGATTGAAACAAATCTTAGCACAGAGATGTGTGAACACACGTTCTAGGTCCAATAGCCTCCGTGCCAGTTACCTACACATATGATACTCGTGCCGTGAAACTCCAGATTGCATTAGATTAGATGGAAGCAAAAAGTCTGCAATTCTTTGTTGCCTTCTAGAGTTTAGCCAGATTTTTGCATCCCACATCTGATAAACTTAAATTGTGTTTACACTACAATTAGTTAACTATGGTGATATCGTGATGATAAACAAGGAACCTCTAGAAGCAGTTCTACAGTTATTCGTATTTTTTTCGTAAGAGACTGTATACTTTCCAAGGCCATCCAAGATGGTCAACCCAATGAACTTAAAAAGGAAGGAAGGGAGACGTGAAATAAAAATAGATTTTTTGGGGAAGCTTCTTGGGAGAAGGTGTAACAGCAAACGAATTTAAAACAATTCACAGGTCCCAGGACTGAAATAACGCTGAAAGGAATCTGGTTTATTTATCCAGTTATTTCACATGGAGAAACTTAATTTTCACAATTTGGTAAAAGTGGAAAGCTATGAGGGGAAAAAAAACACTAAAATAGCTTCTACTGTGGGACCATGCCAGCTCATGATTTTCAGGAGAACTCCGGGCTGAACAAGGATGACCACCGAAAGATAGAGGAGAATAAACTTCTGTGGGTCTTTGGCCTGGCTAAGCTGGAAAGAAATGCCTGTCTGGTCTTTGCAGAACTAATTTCTTGTGGAGAGCGCTCTGTGCCCTCAGATGATTGGAAGATAAGCCCGAAGGCTCTTCTTCCACAAAATGGACGGTCCTTTCAAAGGAGAACTTGTGTTTTCCAAGAGCTTTTCCACCACTAGGTGTCTCAAAGTACAACCTCAGGAAGTAATGCTGAAACACTGTTGTGGGGTTTATGGGGGGCACCAATTTGGAAGAGTTTCTTGTATCTGCATCAAGCATCCTTTTAGCAATCGTCTTAGCTGGCCTTGCAAAAGTCATTAAGTAGGACTTTTTTAGCCTTTGTCTGGACAAACAGAAATCAGTGATCTTCTAGAATGGAAGGGAAAATAGAGATCTATTGGCTCTCTCTGCTCCTTTTATCCGTTTGCTTTGAAAACGGGCCCATTGTGGGCTAAAGGGAGATTTTAAGATGAGGGGAAATTTGATTATTAGATTTAAAAATTGTTGGAAAATAATAAAAAAAAAATAAGGGATTAATTGGCGTAATGTTGAGGACTTGGACTTATAAGGGAAATGAAAACTAATTATTAGGAAATAACTTTAAATTATAATAATAATAATAGTAGTAGTAGTAGTAGTAGTAGTAGTAAAGTTGGAAGGGACCTTGGAGGTCATCTAGTCCAACCCCCTGCTCAGGCAGGAAACTCTATACCATTTCGGACAAATGGCTGTCCAGTCTCTTCTTAAAACCTTCCAGTGTTGGAGCATTCACCGCTTCTGGAGGCAGGTTGTTCCACTGGTTAATTGTTCTCACTGTCAGGAAGTTTCTCCTTAGTTCTAGGTTGCTTCTCTCCTTGATTAGTTTCCATCCGTTGCTTCTCGTCCTGCCTTCAGGCACCTTGGAGAATAGCTTGACTCCCTCTTCTTTGGGGCAGCCCCTGAGATATTGGAAGACTGCTATCATGTCCCCCCTCCATCCTTCTCTTCGTTAAACTAGACATACCCAATTCCATCAACCTTTCCTTATATGCTTTAGCCTCCAGTCCCCTAATCATCTTTGTTTAGCCCAGACAATATAGATGATGGACTTGAGATAACAAAGGATATTCCATTATTGTGGTGATGTACTAGGATGAGAAATAGAAAATGTTTATGAATTAAAATAATATATTTAAGTAAGTAATATGTGTATTTTAGATATTATGACTTTTATGTAGTGAGACAAAGGAAATTTGGGTTACCTGAAACTTAAATATTGTGGATATTAAAGGTTAAATTGGAGTACTGTAATTAAAAACTAAAAATTGAATAAAACTTAAAAACAGGATACGGATATGGATAAGCAAAAAATGTATCGATAAATGTGATAACGAAGTTTTAACTGAGTTTGATACAATTAGAAATTTATTAGCTTACATATGATATAGCAAATGTTAAGGGAAATAGAGAAGAAATATTTGATGATGTAACCTGAGATATGTACTAAAGATTTTGTTATTGGACTATTGACCAACCCAATCACCACGCTGCTTTCCAAATAAATGTAAAACTGGAAAACCAATAAAATATTCTATAAAAAAAGAAGAAAATGGGCCCATTGTTTTGCATTATGTCTATCATCATATTGCAGATGAGATCAGTTCTGCGGTCTAGGTCTGCCTAGTCCAGGGGTAGGCAAACCTTGGCTCTTTTATGACTTGTGGACTTCAACTCCCAGAATTCCTGAGCCAGGAATTCTGGGAGTTGAAGTCCACGAGTCATAAAAGAGCCAAGGTTGCCTACCCCTGGACTAGTCGTTCCCCTGCCCTAGCTGCCATCATGCACTGAAGGAGTCCTTGGCAGCTTTCCCCAGTCAAGTGCCTCTATGGGTGTTGAGAAGGCAACCAAGCCCTTGACAAGTGAAGCATGAAAGATGGACTGGAGGTGACTAATGGAAGAGGATCAGGGAGGGGAAGGATCTCTTGCTGTCTCTTCAGGGAACTCAGCCAGAGAATTAAGCAAATGTCTGAGCCAAAACATAATTAGGAATCGAATTTTGGAAAGCTCCCAACCAACAAAGGCAAATGATATGGGAGGGTTATTTTAAATATTGTTGGTGTTTGTGCCACAGTCTTATCCATGCTTAATCGGATGAAATTAATCCAAATACCTAGACTTGGATAGCACATGAAACCAGGAAGAAAGCAAAGGGAAAGGTGGCATCAGACACATCATGACAATACTCATGTCATGAGCATAGGTAGGTCACAATGCATGGTATATCATCAGGCTCCTACCCAATATCTATGCTGTCTGGGTTCATACACTCAACTAAAATGTGGATGGCTGAAGAGTGTACAGGATGTCATGGGAACACAGCCTATGGAACTATTTGGTGATGCCACTGGACTCATCTCTGTCAGTAGAGTCTGAGGAGCATCTTTGACTAGCTTCAGTTGGTGCATCAGTGATATTCTTCTCTAGACATGGCATCCCACCTACAATTGTCCTTGACTTGGAAGAAAACAGATGGTGCAGCATGAAACAGCTAAGCTCATGAGTGGGGTGACTAAGTATGAGCATATTATCTCCTGCTAAATCAACTACAACCACAGGACTAATTTTACAATCCCTGTTGCATGGACTTTCTCATTGGTGGTGCTTACCCTCTTTGTTTAAAGCTCTGGTCTACGGTTTGTAATCCACAGTAATAATAATAATAATAATAATAATAATAATAATAATAATAATAATAATAATAATAATAATAATAATAATAATAATAATAATAATAATAATAATAATAATAAAAAAAAAAGTTGGAAGGGACCTTGGAAGTCATCTAGTCCAACCCCCTGCTCAGGCAGGAAACCCCATACCATTTCAGACAAATGGCTGTCCAGTCTCTTCTTACAAACTTCCAGTGTTGGAGCATTCACCACTTCTGGAGGCAGGTTGTTCCACTGGTTAATTGTTCTCACTGTCAGGAAGTTTCTCCTTAGTTCTAGGTTGCTTCTCTCCTTGGTTAGTTTCCATCTGTTGCTTCTTGTCCTGCCTTCAGGCGCTTTGGAGAATAGCTTGACTCCCTCTTCTTTGTGGCAGCCCCTGAAATACTGGAACACTGCTATCATGTCCCCCCTCGTCCTTCTCTTCGTTAAACTAGACATCCCCAATTCCAGCATTTTCGCTCCACCAATACACCGAGACACAAATACATCAACGCAAGCCAATCATATTGGAGTTTACTCTCATCCATGCCAGAAGACCTCCTTGCTGGCAGCCTGGACTGGAAGCAGTTAATCCCAGGAAGAAGACTGTTAGGATGCTGATGAATAATATTTATTGGGCAAGAATTCTAAAAAGTAGCCTGATTTCAAGTAGGATAGGCGATTTAGGGTGGCAAATTGTTGTCCATTATCTCCTTATGCAGAGGGATGGAACCTTGCCTCTTTAGGGGGGGAAAAAGAAGTCTGCTCACTGTCTTGATAACTGTCATTTCCACCAGTCTGAGAAGCAACTCTCACAATAAATATGAACCAAGTGTCCATGGCAACTACTAAGGGAAACAGTCCTGAATACTCATATTCATTGGGATCTCTGCTTCCTTCTTGTGGAAGACGTGATGGTTAAGTACAGACTGGACACCAGTCACCTCACTCTTCTGCCTCCCCAGGTCTCGGGTTCAAGTTCTTCCATCTCATGAAGGTGAGTGACACAGGCACTCTTAACTCCGGGGTGCATGTAGACCCAAAAGGGCAAAAGTATACATATCCCAGTCTCTCGCCCCATCAGATGTTATATTTGGGGATTTTTGTAAACAGGATTTTGTCCAGATGGGACATGGGTGGCGTTTTCTATTTTTCTCCAGGGTTTTAAGACATAGTCATCATCATAGATCAGTGGTTCTCAACCTTTTTAATGCCGCGACCCCAACCGGTCGTAAGTCAAGGACTAAACCGGTCGTAAGTCGAGGACTAAACCAGTCGTAAGTCAAGAACTACCCAACCGGTCGTAAGTCGAGGACTTTCCCTGCCCGGGAGTGCCGCGCATGCGTGGTTCCGCCCCCTGCGCCGGCCGAGGCGTAGCTGGCAAGCGGCAGAGACGGAGCAGGCCGACCACCAGCTGGCCCAGCCCAAGGGAGGTAAGGCACCCGCCGGAAAAGAGGAAAAAATGGCGGACAGCCTTGCTTGGCGACCCCCGTGAAATGGTCGATCGACCCCAAATGGGGTCGCGGCCCATAGGTTGAGAACCGCTGTACTAAGGGAAACAGTCCTGAATACTCATATTCATTGGGATCTCTGCTCCCTTCCTGTGGAAGATGTGATGGTCAAGTACAGACTGGACACCAGTCACCTCACTCTTCTGCCTCCCCGTGTCTCGGGTTCAAGTTCTTCCATCTCATGAAGGTGAGTGACACAGGCGCTCTTAACTCCAGGGTGCATGTAGACCCAAAAGGGCAAAAGTATACATATCCCAGTCTCTCGCCCCATCAGATGTTATATTTGGGGATTTTTGTAAACAGGATTTTGTCCAGATGGGACATGGGTGGCGTTTTCTATTTTTCTCCAGGGTTTTAAGACATAGTCATTGTCATAGATGGAATAAATGGGGTTTCCTTGTATTTTCATTGCAGTAGTCCCATTCTATCCAGTACTCACATTTTTCAAGCTTGGCTAAGCATAAACATTTGTATGGGGTCAGGTCCAATGAGTTCATTGTTCAGGAGATTACTAGAGAATCCCGGGGCTATGGACTAGATCATGAAGTTGCAAAAAACCTCTCAGAAAGAGGCAAAGAAAAATCACTTCCATACCGTTGCCAAGTGAACAGGGATGTGTTTATGAACTTGATTGCAGAAGATTTTGCATCATCCATCCATCCTCCTGTTTTTATGGCTGATTGCCCATTTTCAGCAACTGCTGAAAATCAGCAAGGCATAAAGAAGGTTCAGAAGCCCAGTTTATTTATATATATATATATATATATATATATATATATATATATATATATATATATATATATATATATATATATATATATATATATATATATATATATATATATATATATATATATATATATATATATATATATATACACATATACACTAGCTGTACCCAGCCACGCGTTGCTGTGGCTCAGTTTGGTAAAAGCGTGTGTTGCTTTTATGTCCAACAGATGGCGCTGTTTTTTTTAAAAAAGCATGTTTTACCTGTCACAGGTGTGACATCTATATAATATAGGTATATAAAAACACGCGCGTATTCAAATGCAACGTTGTGTCAAAATTTCAAAGCAATCGGTGAAGAACTTTCGGAGATTTAAGATTTTGAACAAACGAACATTTACATTTTTATTTATATAGATAGATATGTGTGTGTGTGTGCTTTCTGAAACTGCAGTGCATCAGTCTCATACATGCACTCCTGTTTTCAAGAGGAAAAAACAAGGAAAACATTAAAAAGTTTTGGAAGTTCAAAGTGAAATGAATGCATGCTTTTTTTAAAAAAAAAAAAATGAAGAATTCCTTTCATTTACCATTTAAGAATAGGAACAACAGATGCTCATTTAGTTCCTGGCCCCCTCTGTCAATTTACTGCTGAACAGTCAGCTTGTTGATTTAGCAACAAAAGAGACTGTGCAAAAATTTACATGCCTTCAGTTCT
Source organism: Protobothrops mucrosquamatus (assembly GCF_001527695.2). Classification (NCBI taxonomy): domain Eukaryota; kingdom Metazoa; phylum Chordata; class Lepidosauria; order Squamata; family Viperidae; genus Protobothrops; species Protobothrops mucrosquamatus. The sequence continues at coordinate 176,712 of NW_015387349.1, read as the reverse complement.
GGCTGCTACAGACTTTTGCATCAGAACCAAAAGCTGGGACGTGATTTAATGTCAAAAGTAATGGGAATGACAGAGATCGCCCATTTGCTCCAGAATTAACTCCTGGAATTGTTTGAAGAGGTTCTGTGTTTGAATGAAATTTCCTACTTAGATTAGAAGATGCCAGATCGGTTGAGAGTGAATGGCAGCTATGCATTCCCTTTCTGCATTAAGCTCTGGCTTCATTTGCATAGGGATAATTATGCAGCAGTTGAGCTTCCTGTTTCTAAAATGCATAAGGCTGAGCTGGGAGGGAAAGGAATTCTTGCTTTTAAAAGTTCCGTCCTTCTTTGTCCCATCCATTGGTAGATCCTCCCCAATGTCCATTTGGAAACGGGTGGAGATGGAGAAAAGATGTTCTGATTTCACAAAGAAGTGTGGGAAGTCAGCCCTTCAGAGAAGGAAATATTAAAAGGGCAGGAAAATATATTTCCTCAAAGGATCTTAAAGAGGCAGAAAAGCATGCCTAGTTTTTCTGCCTCCCTCCAAGCAGAAACCAGCTTTATAGAAATGCAGATGTGAATCCAGGAAGGTTGGAGCCCCCAGCTAGAAGATTAAGAAGACAAAGACACCTAAAATCTACATACCCCACTCAAACTCTAAAACAGGCCATAATAGGATTAACCCACAGATGCCAAAGGGACACAGGTCAAAGTTCATGCCACAGGAACAACTCCAAACAAAAGGCTCCAGAGGGTATAAAAACACACTCCCTACATGTGCTCACTCTCTTTTCTTCCAGAGCCACCTTTCTGTCTGGCTCTCCTCTTCAATAAACTGCAGCCTTCTTTCTAAAGCAGTCGCCATGTTGTTTATCCCCGGCTTAGACTGAACCATGATGAAGACTTTTCCTTCAACACAGCTAAATATTGCTGTTAAATGTGATTGTATGCAGTATAGACGTCTTATCTTCTGTTAGTCTTGTTTTCAGCTTCTTTCTATTTTTCCAAGCCTTCAGTGGTTTGTTTTTTTTGCAGGGAAGAGGAAACGGCCAAACGTTTTTACATTTGCCATCTTGAGAAACAACTCCATCTACTGTATTTTCAAGGGACAAGAAAAGATGCTTTATTAGAGCCATAGAACAGCTCAAAAATAAAAGGAAACCAGCTGAGACAGGAAGTTAAAAACACAGGAAAACCAATAGTGCAATTGTAAAACTAGTAGGATAAAGGTGTGAAGTATTTTACAATTGGAGCAAAACTTAGCCACATTAAAAAAAATAGATCACATTGGTGGGATCCTGCCACTGTAAATAAAGTTAATCCAGGTGACTGGAAATTTTAATAGATGGGGTATTATTTCCTGTGTTTCAGGAATTCCTTTACCACAGGTGCAAAGTTTTTGTTCAAAAGAGATACCCGTCATTTTCCTGCCAGAACAGCTGTTGAAAGAGCATTAAATCTGTCCAGGATTTGGGCTCTTCTGCATTTAGAAGCCCTTATCTGACTTAGATAACTAGCCAGCTTAGAAAAGGATGAATACCTGGGTATGACAGCTAGGTCTGACTGGGCCCCCAAATCTTTGGTGTGCTATTTAAGGGTGGCTTGTGCACATTCATAACCCATCATCAGGATAGCATTAAGTGAGTGAGTTTCTCTTTTTTTACAGGTTTTATTAATTTTTAAAAATTACAATCTTTGAAGCTTAGTAAACAACATGTTGTCTGGGTTCACATATTTAACATTAACTTCTTCAATATAAATCTATTTGGTACTGGATTGTGCCAATTCTTGCACACAAAAATTCTTGCACACAAAAATAAACCATAATGAGACTAAAAATAATCTAGATGACATAAAGGACCAAATCTCCAAAATGAAGCTACAGCTGGAAAGCTCCCAGACAATGACTACAAAGTATGAACAAATAAAACCAGAAATCAGAGAGTGAAGCAGAAGAACTGGACCTAGAGATGGAGGAGATAGAAGGGAAATATGGACTGCCATATTCAGTACTGAACAGTTCCTATCCAATAGTATTCAAAAACAGAGTGCCTCTGAACATACATGTCCCTGTTAGCTCTTATGGTTAATAATGTGGGAGTACCCCTCTGTTAATCTGTCCACTTTTTTTTAAAGAACATTGTAAGAATGAATTCATTTTTAAATTAATTCATTAAAATAAATTAAAATGAAAATTAATTCTTTTTTTTTTCTTAAAACAAATGCATGAAACAGTTTACACCAATATTCTTTAGGGGATATTAGGGTGATTAAGTACACTATCATCTTAGCTTCAAATATTTGGATATAAATTATATCTTGTACAGATTTTGAATCAACATTGTTCTAATTTATAATATAATTTAAAAAAATAAAATGATAAAGTATAGACACACTGTCTTTTGAATATACTATGACTAGAGCCACACATTAAGCCATAAACGGGATAGCTATGATTTGTTGAATAAATCATTTTCCTAAAATTGCACAATAGATGATAACTATAATTTTCAAAACATTGTCAGAGATTATTCACTCAGCTAAACTAAACAAATCACTTTATGATTTATCATAGTATGTGAACCTAACTTGCCCATAAAGTTTGTGGCATAAACCAAAGCTTAAAGATCATATTGGAAGACCTGATACATTGTGCTAAGACAAACCAATCAATATTATGGCTTAATGCAGTGCATAAACTCAGCCAATAAAATAAAAATTATGTTAACAATGAAGAAAAGGGAAGGAGAAAATAGCAGAAAAAATTACTATTTATGCAATCTTCAATATCAGTGAAGTGGCCATTCAAACAGCCAGATTTTAGTAATTAGAAAGTTATTACGGTAGAAACTTTCGAAGAATATTTTTCTCCAATATGTTAGGTTCAAATTTAGCCTTATGAAAAACATTCCAATGTAAATTTGAAACCTTAAAATAAATGTGATTAATTCCACTTCATTTTATTTTGCCGCTAATCTGATAAATTTAGATATAATTATACTATATAATTATGTTATGCTTATTGAAGAATTTGACTTAAAAATCATCAACCTAATTTTTTATAAAAAAAATAATGAAAAACTAATTTCCTTGTCATAAAGTAGGTGTTTAGGACGTTTGCAAGACTCAGATCAGATCAGATCCCCAGATCAGAAACTAAGATTTAGCAATTGTAAGTGGAATGTTGCCCCGTTTTAACCATAATTAATATTTTAAGATCATAAGGAGCCACAGTCTTCATTCACAATTTAACTGTAACAAACTCACAAAGTAACCTCCATAGAAGTTTTCATTTTGATGAGATCTGAGTTGAGTTTTATGAAACAGAGGTGATGGCGAACTTTTTAGAGACCGAGTGCCCAAACTGCAACCCAAACCCACTTATGCATCGTCGGGTGCCGGGTGGGTGTGGCCAATTGGGTGGGCATGACCCGTTGGGTGGGCGTGGCTGCGATGGTAACGGCAGACTGGGTGGGACTAAAAGGTTCAATCAATCAATTCCAACTTTGCAAGATCTTTTTTTTCCCGCGAGAAGTTGAAATTGACTGATTGAACCTTTTTTTTTTTTTGCACACGGCGGTGGAGGCCTAAAGCGAAAAGGTTTTATAAAACCCAGCTGAAGGCCTAGGACTGAGACGACAGCGCGCGTGCCCACAGAGAGGGCTCTGAGTGCTGCCTCTGGCACCCATGCCATAGGTTTGCCACCACTGGCCTAGAGTCACTCTGAGATGAGCTGTCTCCTGTCTCTAAATCTGATGTGTATGTATGCATGAATATACATATACATATTAAAATACAATAGAGCCACTAAACTCCGGGATAGAAAAAACTTTTTAATAAATACAACTTAGCTTTCGTCAATCCTCTGTTGACCTCATCAGAGTTGATAATCGGTGGTTAGAGAAAACTGCTTATATAGCTAGATGGCTGTTTGCGTTTTGCAAGGTTCTCCCACTGTCTAGCTTATAGCAGTGCTGCTCGTCCAAAATTATCTCTAATAATCTTAAAAACCTGAATCCATGTACGTATATATATATGTGCTAAATTTTTTGGGATTGCTAACAAAGAGTTAAAGGGGGACTGGGATAGCTATTTTGAGCTAATTAGCTCTCATCAGCCAGCCATACTATTTGGGCCGTCAGGGTACATAAAAAAACAACAACTCAAGACATATATATATATGTATGTATGTCTAGGAGCACCTACTTTTTAAAAGAACTGGATATTCGCTCACCCAAAAGAAGGAAGCTCACTATGACCAAACCTTACTAAAAAATTAAATGGGGCTCCACAAGTTGGACCCCTGCGCCCGTCAGCCTTCCAAAAGCAGCTAGCAGCACGTTTAACTTTTCATAACCTCTCGTAGGTTCTGCGTCATTCAGCCATGAGACCTTGTTGCATTATTTAGCAACGAGACCTTTCTATTAACGCATCCACCAGGGATATCTATTTATTTGCTTTAAGGGACTTAACTGGAATCTGGATCCTTCACCAACGAGCAAGGTCATTTGTGCTGGAAGTGGCATTCTTCTGCACGTGGCGGAAAAAAATGGCTTAGGAAGACTTGGCCGACCCAAAGAAAAGGGTGGTGGAAAAGAGTTATGGCCAAAGATGCTATGGCGGCCACTGAGCACCTGTGCAAAAGAGCATCCAAGCACCAAGGTGCTCTAGAGGGGTGGGGTAGCCTTGCCCTTTCCTATGGCTACTAAAGCCAAATCCATCCCTTATTCTAAATCCCCCCTCGAGCTTCTTAATTTTAACTTCCTATTGGCTGGTCACTGACCCACTTTCTGGCTTGGCTCTTCCTCCAGAAAGGGGCGCGTGGCCCTTTAAGAGGGCGCCATTCTAAGACCAGTCCTAACGTGCTCCCAACCTCCCCAGGATGAGCCTCGACTGCGCCGGCGCGAAGGGGAGGAGACGAGGAGGGCCGGAAAAAAAAGGGCAGGGCGATGGGGCTGAGGGGCGTGCGCCTGCGCCGGGCGCCTGCGCACTACCTTTCTCCCCGCCCCTCTCGGCTTGGGCAGGTCTCTGCAGCTTTAAGAGGGTCGCGCGGCCTGGAGGGTCCCCTCCGACCGTCGCCTCAGTTTGGCCTTGGTTGCCTCGCTTCTGTTTCTTTTCTTTTTCTTTTTTTTTCCCCCGTGGAGGGCTTGGCGCCCTCGAGCTCCTGAAGGAGGCGCTGTGCCCTAGCCCACCCGCGCCTCCCGAAGGCGGCGAGGGACCTTCCCGGAGCGCCCTCTGAGGCGGCAGCGCCCGCACCCCCCTCTTCCCCTCGGCCTGGGAGCGAGGAAGAGGACAACCTTCCCCTCCCCCTCCCCATTGGCGGCGGGCCCCCCAAAATGGCGGCGGCCAAGGAGGAGGGCCCAGGACCGCGCGCCAGAGTGAGTGGGCGGGGCTGGGGGCGGGGCCAGGAGGTGAGCTGGGAGGGGNGAATGATGGGAAGGGTCATTGCCAAAGGGTCATGGAGGGTGGCCTTGTTGCTTTGGGGGGGGTCTGTCCCCTTTGGTGGCATGGAGGGGGGCTGGGGGTTGGGGGGTCCAGCAGGGTTGACCCAGGCCATGAGAGACCCTGCAGAGCTGAGAGAGGAATGATGGGAAGGGTCATTGCCAAAGGGTCATGGAGGGTGGCCTTGTTGCTTTGGGGGGGGTGTCTGTCCCCTTTGGTGGCATGGAGGGAGTGAAGGAGATCAGAGATAACTGGGGAAAGCTTTGCTGGACCTGGAGAATCTCAAAAGCAAAGCCAGAAAGGAGTTTTTCATGGAGATAGGGACTAGTTTTCCTTTGGGGCAGCAGATCTAGCAGGTTGGGAGAAGGCTTGAAGAGGTTGGAAAGGACATACTGGGCAAGGGAGATGCAGCACCTGTCCCAGGGAGAAGGCCCTTGGAGTTGAGCAGATGAAAAAGAACAGAAGGTCGAGAGTGGAAAAGTTGGATAACGGGGGGGAAAAGCATGGGTAAAAGGACTGATTAGGCAGGGGTTCTCAACCTTTGCAACTTTAAGACTTGTGGACTTCAACTCCCAGAATTCCTCAGCCAGCAAAGCTGGGAGTTGAAGTCCACAAGTCTTAAAGTTGCCAAGGTTGAGAACCCCTGGATTAGAGGGTATGTGGGCAAAAGAGTGCTTGGGTATCTGGAGAATGGGGGCAAAGAGTTATTTGCCTTAGGATTTATCCTTGTGAGTTAACATCTTGATAATGGTGGAGCCAAAGGGCATTGGTAGGTTTACAGTTAAAGACACATATTAAAGCCTTGGGTATGTACCTCTGCAACCTTCCTCTTGGGAGGATACTCCTAAGTTACAGTATTTCTTAAAAGAGTAACGTGATGACTGTATTGTATTGATTTTCATTATCTCTCTCCTTTTTGGCCCATAAATGACTGGAGCCGTTAAAGGAGGCCTTGGTGATATTTAGCCTAGTAAACCGATTTGGATTTGTGACTTGTTAAAATATTGGGTAACATCAGTTTTTGTTTTTTTGGCTAGATGGACAGGTGGATTCAACTTGGTGAGCTTGACATTAATGGGATGTATTTATATGGGAGTCTCATGCAACCTTGGTGTTGGTTCTGTTTCATATTACTGGACTATAATGAGTTGTTTCCTATTTGTAGTCTAAGCTGTATGACCATTTCCTTTTTAAACTGTTGAAATATTGTCACACATATGTGCACTTGCACTTCATCATGACATCATTTTTTAATATGTCTAAGACTAACATGCAAGGGAAACTACCGGTATGTAAAAAGGTTGGGCATCCCCAGTCTTAACTTCAATGTGCTCAGATTACAGTTCTTAGAATAAAAAATTAAACCACAAATCTTACCTTTTTTGAAAAAAAAATGGATAAAAGCACAATGAATTATCAAAATCCTGCTATTGGCAATGACATTTTGATTCTCTTGGCAAATGAAGGACTTCAGTTACAGAGAAGAGAACTAGTATGTAATTGAACAATCTATTTTAAACTTTCTCTCCTGCTGGTCAAACTACATGCCTTTTCCACTAGAATTTTGCTGCAGTCCCACCTATGTTTTGTGATGTCATAGCATGGAAGAGATGGAGTTTGCTGTATCAAATAGAAGGTATGTCTGCTAATATGCTTGTGTTTGGGATGAAGGTGAAGATTCTGGCTATGTGTGTGAGCTGCTTACAAATAGTAAAAGTTATAAATTATATTTCCTATCAATAACATTTGCTTTGGCTTGGATCTTCTAAAAATATAATAATTTCAAGTTCATGGAAAGGGCTTTGGTTTTTCTCCCTAAAAATTAACTCTTGAGAATTGAGGGATTCCTGGAATATATGAAGAGGCTGCAAATAGATGAAGGATTACAGACAATTATCTCTTTTATATGAATGGAAAGACAATTTGAAATCTGTGCCAATATTTTGTGTCACTAACATATTGGATGGCATCTCTTATAATTAATGCAGAACTTGTATAAATAGACTTTTATTAGATGCCAGCTACCACATGCATATAATAGTTTATTCTTGTCAAGAAAAAAAAAATATTTCATTTGATTAGCTGTCAAGATAATAATGTAACTGCAGTTTAATTGAAGTAGCTAATAAAGATACAATTTCTTTTACTTATTACACATTTTATTTTAGCCCTGAGTAAAGCAGTCAGACTTAGATTTGAGTAGGTGAGTGAGTAATACTAATTGTCTCATTGTGGTTCTAAATTATGTTAAAATGATATATTCTTAGGACTTTTACACTAGTATCAAATCAATTTAATTGTTCATTTCATAGTTTAATTTTTCTACTATGAATGGAATTTAATTCTACATATTTCATTCCCTGCAGTAGCCTTTCTTAGAGAGATAAGGAAATATTCTTCATTGAAAAATACAATTTTAAAGTGTTGAGAATTGTTATTCCACCATAATAATATAGACAATACCCATCAAACTGTCTTTCTACCAATGAAATGTGATTTCTGGAAAGTTTTGAATCAAAGCATTTTCAGTTTCCCTAAATGAATGAAAATCTACTATAGCATTTTTTTTAAAAAAAAATTCGAGAACCAGTTTGGTCTAGTGGTGAGGGCACCTGCTAGAAACCAGGAGATTGTGAGTTCTAGTCCTGCCTTAGGCATTAAAGCCCCTTTCTCTCAATCCATAATGTCTGGCTTGGGCGATAAGCCAGTCCATCAATTCCTGTCGTGATCAGTGGAACACTATTTGGCTGTTCCAGAAATAAAAAAAAGTTCTACACTTGCAGGAAAAACATTAGGAAGAAAAAAAACTAATGTAATGTTAAATAACTATTTATTAAGCCACATATTCGGTATTATAATTGGTGAATGGAGGCAGTGGTTTAATAAAGTGCCCATTATTTTAATGATAACAGCTTTTACTAGAATAACACTAAGCAAACCAACAGAAAAACAGTTTACATGAGCTTGTTTGGACAAATCATAATCACTCTAAGCTATAAAAAAGACAAACTCTAGTCTTGTCAGAGTACAAAACTTAATCTTGTAACCCTATTTGTTTAGATGTATTCTTTGAACATGAAATATATTGTTAGGACTACTAATTGCCAAAGAAATAGAATTCTTTAGAGGGATATTTATTTTAATCTATAAATCAGCTTAAAAAGAATCAAAACCAGTACTCCATGAAAACAGACACCTGATAACCAGGTGAGGATCAGGGGTTGCCAGAAAAAGAGCCATGCTCTAATGGCATCAATATTGTATATTGACCAGAACCCAGTACAGTAATATGTTTCCCCTAACATAGCGAGGAAATCTGGAGAAATCTTTGGAGAAAATATCTAAAGAGCCAAGATTTTTAATGTCAAATTCAGCAACTGATATCAGGCAGGTGGATTTTCACACATCTGGATTAATTTAGATAACATTTGCATTTTCCCTTTGTTTTCTCATTTTTCCCTTTGTCTCTGAAGTACATGAAGTATTTAAAAATGATGGTTTCTTTGTAAATTAAGACTGAAAAACGAAGTAAAAATTAGAAAGAAATCTCTGTGCAAAAAGAAGAATAGCAAATTTGATGGATCAGAACTGTAAAAATCTTACCTTCCTAGTTATTCAGAATATTATTTTGCCAAAGGCAGAGTGTCATGTTATTTAAATTTTCCATTACTACCCTCAGCTTTGCTAATAAATCAAATTTCAACTTCTTAAATTGAATATTTATAGCGATTCGGTTTGAAATACCTTTTCCACGCTTGCTTTTGTATGCTTTTGCTCCTTGGTTATAAAACCATCATGTTAATTATTTGTTTTAAAAGGAGTTGCTGGGGAAATGAATGAGAATGGCATAAATTGACTGTGCTGGTAAGTTTTGTGCTTGCCAGTCACTGCACAGTAATGTTGAAATTAATTTTTCCAAACTCCTGAATTCATACCAGGCTTTGTTTTTTAATTTAATTCTTTATACTATCTTGCCTTTGGAAAAAGCAGGCAACTTTGATTGAATATCAAAAATCAGATCAGGGGTTTCTAATTAATTGTGGTTCCCTGGCCAAAACTGAGAAACATCAGTTATTAAGAGATCGAGTTTATATAATTTGCACTAATATCGCGAAGCCAAGAGGGCTTGTTCATAGCAAATTATTTGGAATTTATTTGAGTATTTGCACCAACTTGGTTGGCCAAGTTGTTCAGAACAACTTCCAACTATTACAAATCTAGATTAGGACTGAACTCAAAAGTTATAGCATAATACTGTAAAATATTCCACTCTTCTGCTAGTCTAATCCAATGCAGTTTTCCGCAGCTTGTTGCTTCCCAGATGTATTTTGCACTGTAGTTATTAGGATCTTCATGTTGACTAATTTTCAGTCTCAACATATCTGGAAGGTGCCAGTTGGGACGAATGTTTTACTACTAGTATTACATTTAGAACAAAATAGTCCTTGGTTGATCCCCATGGCCTGAAAGCAAAATAAGTTATGCCAAACCCTTAAAGGCTGTACAATTGCATTTTTGCAGTACGTGAAGAGTTACCTGTTATTTTCATAACTGTACACATTATAACATTAGTTTTCTGCTTTTATTTCAGAAATCTTAACTTTAATGTATGGTGTCTATTGTCAGTAAAAAAAATCTGTAAAATTGTTTCAAATTAAAGCAGTACTGTTTTGTGTTTATTTAGTAAAACCAAGCTAAACTAGTATAAATGATGTTATCTTTTATATTGTATCAATACTCGATACAATTTGCTAATAGTGAAAAGGAATTGAACTTGAGAATGAAGGTGTTCTATACCATTCTATTTTGAATGTAGTTCCAGTTATTTCATTTGGGTTTATTTACATAGTGCCTGAATAGGATCACAGCCCAAGGATTACATTATTCAGCTACCAAGGATATTTTATTAGCATATCTTAAACTTTATATTGAAAAACATTTAAAGCGTAGCCCAAGAGTTATTTGAGGGACATTTATATATTTTAAAAATGGAATAGCTAAGTAAATAAAGGACATTTATCTTACTGAGACAGTTTAAGGGAAAATTAGGATATTGGAAACATTAGTGTGCCTGAAGGTCTGTACTCATTTACATGTGATTGTATATTTGCAAGTTTTAATTTCAAATTTGACTAGCAATATAGTCCTTATACTTCCCAGTTTGATAATGTTATACTAATTGATTAGAGATATTTTCCATTTCTGAAAAATACACCTTTTCACTTTCATTGGAAATGTATGACAATATGTGCAGCTTATGCAAAGAAAAGTTTGGTTATAATCATTTTGCACTCCTTTGCTGGCTTAAAATAAGTTTCCTTATTTTTATATCTGTATTTGTATTCTACTTTTCAGCTAGTAGGCTGAAGGTAATTCACACCTTTAAATTTATAAGCATAATGCAGAAGGGAGAGGGAAGAAAGATGAAAGCATAGTCAAGTGTATTATTCATATTTGAAAAAGAAAAATAATTCTTTTTAGTTATTGTTTACCCGAAACTTGTATGATTTTATTTAAAACATGTTTTAATCCTGTAAATCACATGTTTAGGTGTATCCCGGTAATTCCCAAAGTTTTATCTATAAAAACATAATAGAACGCCTTTCATATGGCCATTTGCCAAATTCACTCAGCAGATGTGCCCAATCATGAGGTGAATGGATTATATTCCAAGGCCCACCAAATATATTTTGAATCAGTGCATAATTGTTATGTTTTTATTTCTTTAATTCTTACCAAATGGCAGCCTCTTTACGATCTGGGCAGATAGTACTTGAATGAGGAACCATTTGGAAATCCCAGCGCTGCAGACCGGAAAATTAAAAAAAATATCCCATAAGAAAGCTATAAGAAACCATTTCTATGTTATGCCAATAATACAACAGCGTAGACCACCCAGGTATTCATCAGGATTTGAGCTTTATCTTGGACGCTTACCTGTTGAAACTAGATAATCAAAGATAAAATAATTTAAATGAACATCACAGAATACAATCAATTCTCCAAAGTGCCCCTTTGCCTACGCTGGACAGTTTTATCATCCAGGCTTCTGGTAGTTATAGCTTAAAAATCTCTTGAGAGGGCACAGGTTAGTTATTTCTTTTTTTGAGCAGCACAGGCCTAGTTTGCCTAGGCCAGTGGTTCTCAACCTGTGGGTCGGGACCCCATTTGGGGTTGATCGACCATTTCGTGGGGGTCGCCAAGCAAGGCTGTCCGCCAATTTTTTTTGTCCGCCATTTTTTCCCCCTTTTCCGGCGGGTGCCTTACCTCCCTTGGGCTGGGCCAGCTAGTGGTCAGCCTGCTCCGTCTCTGCCGCTTGCCAGCTACGCCTCGGCCGGCGCAGGGGGCGGAACCACACATGTGCGGCGCTCCCAGGCAGGGAAAGTCCTCGACTTACGACCGGTTGGGTAGTCCTCGACTTACGATCGGTTTAGTCCTCGACTTACGACCAGTTTAGTCCTCGACTTACAACCAGTTGGGGTCGCGGCATTAAAAAGAACCACTGGCCTAGGCAAATATACCTGATCTTCTAATACCAAGAGGTTGCTAACAGAATGTAGAAACTGCTTGTTGAAAAAATCAACATACTAAGCATATGCAATGTGGTGGTCATCCCCAAAGGCCTTTAATTGTTGCAGGCTATTTGTTCTAAACATCCAGAATGTGATACGGGAGATCAGTGACAGGAATTTCATCTGAGATCTGGGACTGTTGTAGTCTGTTGGGATCTGAAATATGTGCTGCATTGTATACATGAATTCATTTGACATTCCTGACTATCAGTGACTCTGTTTATGTAGGTTTCTTGATTTTTTTAATGTTCTTTGATTAATGAGGCTTTTACATTTTTAATGATTGTGGCAGCCCGTGGAATTGCCATAGTTATCAAGGAAAAGTATGATTAACGAGTAACAGATCTGAGGAGTGTGTGTGTGTTGAGAGAGAGAGAGAGAGAGAGAGAGAGAATTGGATTTGTTTTTTTAAAGGAAAGAAGTTCATTCTTGATAGTTGTGGATGTTTTCCTGATGAGATTTTCCTCTTTCTGGCATGATCTTTTCCAGTATGGGGAAAATACACAGATATTCCATGAGTCAAATGGTAGTTTCAAGAGAGAAAGAGTTTTTATAGCAAGAGTGAGTTCATCCCCATCTCCTAGATCCATATAACAAAGCCCTGTTTTCTTTTTCTTTCCCCCCTTCTGTTTTTAGCTCATTTAAACTTTGGAGTCATCCACAAAAATCACCTGTGTCAACACCATCATAGAACTGTTCATAAACTTGACAATCTGAAATTGCTTCAATTGCAACTCCATTACAGTAACTTTGACAATGTTGTCGGCAAGTGGACTAGACAAAAATTAGGGACCATGGCTATGGATGTGTGTGTGACAGAGAAAGACACCCCTCACACACACACACACCAAACCTAATTGGATGCTTTTCTTGGAAGTTTTTTTTTTCCTGTGGAATTTTCTTTTTAAAAAGACTGGGAATATTGAATAAGTGAAAATGCTGCTGAAACCTTATGTCCAAGTTTGAAAAACTGGATCACCTTCAAAGGGATTTTCAATCTCTGTTTTTTGTCCTCTGTTCTTTGGTTATCTTTGATTGAGGGGATTTCCAAACCCCTTTGTAATATGACCCAGGCATCTATACTGTTCTATATTGTTATGAAAGGAGTGATTTCTTTTCAAAACAAGGATTCATATTGAGACATTTATATATTCCTAGTCTTGCCCGTCGTGGATCTTTGGCTACATCAGTGCTTTTGCATGTAGAGAGCTGATCTGGAGTAGTGGTTAAGGTGCTGGCCTAGAAATCAGGAGACTGAGTCCTGCCTTAGGCATAAATGCCCGCTGGATGCCAGTCTCTCTCAGCCCAACCCACCTCACAGGATTGTTGTGAGGAAAAATAGGAAGAGGAAGGCGTATTAGGTATGTTGCCACCCTGAGTTACTTATAAACTAATAAAGGGTGGATAAAAATCAAACAAATAAATGTCCCAGATTAAATCTTGGGGTCTCCAGGTATGACTGAGAAATAATGATAAGATAAGATAACCTTTATTGTCATTTTTTTACTGAAATTTATTTGCCTACTCTCAAAGTGAACACATACATGACACACCTAAACATCCTATATACAACATATGTATAGACCCACACCCCTACATATACATAGCAAATAAATATTAAATACTGTCCATCTTGAATATATAACGGAAGGAGGAAGCGTGAATGTTCACAAGTTTAATGTTGTATGGAATGAAACTCTGGCTGAAACTGGATGTTCTGCTTCGGATACCACGAAGCCCCCTCCTCCCAATAATGCTGCCTAATTCCATGAATAACACAGTTATTGGTACCTCTCTAGACTTACAAATGAACCCATAGTTTTATCTAGAAAAACCAGTTTCCTATGACCTAAGTATTTTTTGTGTCTAATATTTAGAGCTTCCATGAGCATTGTTGGAGGAAGTGGAACAAAGTGATAAAGCAACAGCAAAGCAGTGTTCCTGCTACAAGGAATCACTATGCAAATCCCAGATATTGACTCTCTTGAGCAAAACTGCTCTTTGTGTTTGAGGAAAACAAGTTATTGCTGAAATAGAAGAGAAAACTTAGGTATAATGATCACATATGGCTAATACTGAACTTCCAACATCTGGAGGGGGCCAAGATTTAAGTAATCTTCCTCCTCCTTCAGGAAGAATGCAAAGATAAAATAATTACATTTTTCAAATGTAAAAATAAATTAAGTGGGACTCTTAAAAAAAAGAAATCCATTTCTGTATAAAGCTGAACCAAAACATCTTTAGACGACCTTGGTCCAAACCATACTTTCTGCTGTTCAACTTTATTTTTGTGATGCAATTTTGCTGGAATATTTTGCTGACTTATTTGCACTAGCTCAGATTTGTCCCTTTTGAAAAGCAGCTTCAGACGTTACCTGTGTGTGTTTGTGTGAATTTGTCATGAATCTCATTTGTGTGTGTGTGTGTGTGTGTGTTCCATATATTACAGCGTAAATAGCAGAATCATGCATGCCCTTGAAGAATTCTGTGGTGGGTTTAATTTTCCCCATATTCTTTTTTTTTTTTTACAGCTGCTGAATATGTGACATTTTTTTCCTTGACAAAGCTTAACTGCTGATTGTCAAGCTGCTGTTAAGGAAACAAAAGTAGGACTAGTTAAAAAAAATGTTGACCCCAGATACTGATATGGTTATTATTACCTACATCGTAGGTAGTTTTCCCTAACACCCTTACCCTGATCACTTTGCTCATCCTATTCTTGAACAATTGGAACAATTCAACATTTCCATCTAACTTTGCCTTGCTTGAGAAAACATGAAACAGGCGTGTATTTTCACTTGCCTTGAACAGCTCTTTTAAGTCTCTTCTTGTGCCATATCTGTTATCGGACGTTGGCGATCATGTTGGCGATCCTGTTTTTATCAGCAGCCGCACGAAAAAGTGCTGCTGAGTTTTATCCAAACCAGTCCCTTAGATTTTGAAGCCGTGATGTTCTTCTTCTGCCTGGACCTCGTTTGCCTTCCATCTTTCCCTGGAAGGTGAAATGGAGTATGCCGTATTTTTCTGGGTGATGCATCCCATGTCCGAAATATTCTAATTTTCGTTTTGTAATTGTTTTGATGATTTCCCTTGGCTTTCCCAGGCGGCTTATCCCCTCCTCATTTCTGATCTTGTCAACCCAGCTTATACGTACCTGTAAATCCACATTTCAAATGCTTCTAGTCTCTTCAGGTGGCCTTCTGTCAGAGACCAACTCTCTACTCCATAGAGCAGGATAGGAAAAACATAGCATCTGACAAGCCTGATTTTCAGTCTTAGGCTCATGTCGTGACTGCAGAAGACCCTTTTCATTCTGAAGAATGCTGTTCGGGCTTTTTCTATCCTTGTCTTTACTTCAGCTTTCATGTAAATTGGAACCGAGGTGTGTGATCCTCTTTTAAGTGGGGAACTATAATCCACTGATTTTTAGCTGAGCTGGCCATGCTGGGAATGTTCTTGAATAAAGAGGGCAGGTGAGCACCCAGTTGCATTGAGAGCAAAGAGAATGAGCATGCAATGACCCTCTCCTTGCAGTTGTGGAGGCTGACCGGCTGGCGCTAGACCCGGGTAGCTGCAACAGCTGCTAAGGCTAGGGGGCTCTACACTTCCAGCAAAACCTTCCCGAGTTCACAGCTCAAGCAGGCTCCCTCTTTAGCTGCGCTCTATGGCTGTCCTGACCTCTAGAGGTTCACTTCCTGTTGGAAATGCTGCTTTTCCTGCAGCAGGTATATGCAGCAGGCTGGCTCTTTGTTACCCACTGCACTTCTTTCTCCTCTCTCTTTAGATGCTATGAAGGTAGGAATTGATAATTCTGCAAAGGATCCGGAAAAAAGGCACTTCCTTGTGGAATGGCCAGGGTTTCTCTGAATGATAAAGGGAATTCCTCAAGCCTAGGGGAGGGGGAGGGGACTGTGATATTGGATAAAGTGGTTAACATTCCCCCCCTCCCCCTCATCAGTGTGTCCCAGGGCTGGGAGCTACTGCCTAGACATTATTTTGTCAGGGCTTAGGAATATCTGAAATTTTGATGCTGTTGCATAAATGATTTGCCTATTTTGCACCTTTTTTTAAAAAAAAGAAGCAGTTTGCCTTAAAAGCATTCCGCATACAAGTTGAAAAATGTATTGTTACGGTTCTTCGATTGCAGCAGAAATACCGAAGTTCTGAGAACTTTTTATGATGGAGTAAAACATGATTGGGTCGTAGGCATTTTTGTTTTCCCAAATTGTTGCTCTGTGTCAGTCTCGTCAGTCTCAGTTTGCTCAGATACACAACTTCTATCTTTGTGTTACAAAAAGCAAGAGATTTGAATTAAATGCGTTGGCGTCTGAAAGCAGTTGGAATATTTGTTTTACATTTCAATGTTGCCCTGTCGTAATGGGGGTCAAGGTTTCGGTTATTTCCTGACGGGAATTTGGGTAGTAAAAAGTTACAGTGCTGGAAAAAGTTGATTAAATGTAATTGCTGTCTGATAAAGGGATTGCTTTTAATAGAAAGAAGCATAGTTCAATGATAGAGCACATACTCAGTCACTAGCATTTCAAAGATTAGTAGAAAAGACATCTTCCCTAAAAACTGCTGTTTAATATTAAGAGTACGTAGCTAGGTGCATCAGTAGATCCACTCAATACAAGTGTTTCTATTTTTATATGTTGCTCTTCTGAAATAGAATGACTGGGTAATCTTCAGAATAGGCCAGTATTTTTAATTCCATATTGCAGATGGAGGACTGCATTTTTGAATGTACATAGTTGCATGTTTGTTTATTATTTATTTAAACAATGTACATGGTCATCCATCTTTACTTCAGTAACCCTTCACATTTTGCAGCACTTCTGATATCAGTAATATCAATATTAGGGTGACTTATAATTATTCACTTATATTATTTGTTCTGACACGTCTTTTCTGGGGTATTTCTTTTGAAATAATGTTTTGTGCTACGGTACATTAGTTATTGTAGATCTGATGCAATTCTTCTATGGACCTTGCACTATGCATTTGTATGATGTAAAAGAAGATGCAGATTATTGCTAATCTAACTAGAAAATATAATCCTTTCTTCTAATAATATAACTTCTAGAAGACCTCAAAGGTCCCTTCCAGTTCTATTTTGATTAACTTACAAATACTCCAAAAGAGGTTTTCCTTGCAGCAAACTAATAATATATACTTAACCCCAGGACACCTTTATCCCAATGTATGTTTTTCCTGATGCCACTAGGACAGTTTGTTTAAAAGAAGTGTGATAATTAAATAGGAGAGTAGTTTAGGCTCTGCCTTGGAAAAAGAGCAAGATAATTAACAATTGTATTGTGCCTTTCAAAGTGTTAATTGTAAAGTTATCAAACCATTGAAGATCCCTGTTCAAACTTGGTCCTTTTATGACTTGTGGACTTCAACTCCCAGAAATGCCTGGCTGAGGAATTCTGGGAGTTCAAATCCACAAGTCATAAAAGGGCCAAGTTTGAAGACCCCTGATCCAGGATCTCCTAAATGATTTTGGTGTTGGCTTTATAGTATAAACACTGGGGCAGTGCGCATTTTTAAGGAAATTTTTATTTTGTTCATGGAGCTATAAAGTTTCATATAATGTGACAATGTTGATATAAATAATTATGCAACATACATGTTTTGCACAATTTGGGGGCCCAAATGCCCTTCTTAACAAAAAAAAAACATAATAGGTAACCAAAGGTGGGAGGAAAGATTTTGAAATAATGAGAAGCAAAGGAGAATTTGGTCTGGCATAACAATTCCTAATATGTAAACTTGAACTTCTTAAATTCTAAATGAAGACCAGACTTTATCAGTTGAAGAGTGTCTGGACTTGAGAAGGTTTGTCTACCTGAAGTCATAAATACAGCACGGGAATTTAATTTTCCTTTTTCTCTCAAAAAAGCAGTGCTATAAAACCTGGATTAATGTTGGATAAAAAGGAAAAAGGACTCATGTTGACCACCAGAAGGGTGGATGAAGAGAAAAAGAAAGGCTCAAAAGTTTTTCATTACATTTTAGTCAGAAATAATCTCTTGTCACTTGAAGGAGGAGGGGGATGGAAAAGTTTGAGAAGTTAGAATTGGTTTGCTATAACTGTTACTCAGGGAACTCAGAAGAAATAAACCTTATTGAAGTAAGTTGGACAAGATTTTGGAATCACCTCAATGGTGAGTTGATTTTGCTTTTGCAGCTGGTACTATGAGTTGGTGACAATCCTGGTCTCTTGAGTTTTAAAAGTGTCTCCTACCTTGGTCCAGGTTTGTCTGCTCCTGCACACAACATAGTTAGAATTTTAAAGCCGGCTTTATTTTTGCATTTTTATTTTGAGAAATGACATACTCTATGCAATGTACTAACCTAATCTGATTATTACAATCTAAACCCAACATTTTTTTACCAGTTGCATCCGTAGACAGTCAGAATGCTGGTTTCTTTTATTGTAACAGTAATCAATGTATTAAAAAAAATGCTTAGAAATAACTGATTCCATGTTCAAAAGATCTTAAAATCATTAATTATCCAAATTTGTATAATCTGAAAAGTTTTATTTCTTTCTTTCAAATGTTGCTCGGGTCATTCTTTTTGTCATTTGCCATGTAAAACAAATATGAACATATTAATAATTTGTCTTTATATTAGTGTTGCTCTTTTTTACATACCGGTAGAAATGACATCTGTGTATTTCACGTGTGAGTAGACTAGAGCAGTATTGAGTTCAGCTAAGATAGTGTGAACTTAGTATTTTCAGCACCAGGTTGTTGAGATTTTATAATATCATTTCTCGTGTGAACTATGTGCCCAAACGGTAACAAATGTAATTATTTTAGAAGCAAAATGTGTGCATTTTCCCTTTTCACTTACTGTGAATTTTGTTTCAAGTGCATTGTTGCAAACATATTGTGCTGCAATTCAAATTTCACTTTTCTAAAATAGTAACAGTAGAACAGCAACATTCTTAACTCTCCTTAGAATCAGATCTAGATTTTTTAACTAGTTTTATTTTTTTAACATTCTGAAATCAAAGTTGTATAAGAAAAAATGCTATTGAAAAGAGAAAAGCTAAAATGCCCCTCAAATATTGAAAAGATTCTCACATCTGAAATATGCCATGAAAGTAAACGTGAAAACAAAACAGTCTAAGTGGATAAAACCTGTGCTGAAAGGAAACAATTCATTATGGGCTAAAAATATACCTTTATAGAATACCGAAAAGGACAACTCAGGGAAAATAATAGGTCTTCCAGCTTACCTGCCCAAAAAAATGTGTTTCATCTCAAAAAGTGTTTCTGTTGGTCAGTCTTTCCTAATTTGTGCCTTTCGGTTGTGTTGGATGATTGTTCCTGAGGAACCATAGCTGTCTTGATTGAGTGAGTTGTAATCCTACATATCTGCAGGACATAAAGTTAGGCTGATATGTCTATAGTATGAGGAAGTTGTAGCTGGTGGGAGTGTATTTGCTGCTGCTCAGGGGGACAGGGGATTTTATGTTGTAGATTTTTTTAATGTTGTAAACCGTCAGCATGTGTGGGTTGGGCAGCCATATATTTTTTTGTTTAATAAATACAGTCAAATCCAGCAGATTCCTGGATAAGGTTATAGCTAATTGGAGTGATTTTCCATTAAAAATCTATAAACAAACTGATCTGCCTGGCCCAAACCACTTTTACAGACGGTTCCCAAAATATGACTGGCCGTCTCCCAATGTGAAGGTGTTAAAACAATTGGCCAGTCCACATTTATACTACCTGGAACTGACTGAAGCTCTGAGCCATGGCTGCAGGGATATCAAAACTTAGATGGCAGATGCTAGATCAGTGGTGGCGAACCTATGGCACGCGTGCCAGAGGTGGCACTCAGAGCCCTCTCTGTGGGCACGCGCGCCATGCCCCGGAGATGGCAACCGTCCCTCTTCAACCAGGCACCCACTAACTCACCGAGGTCCCACGTGGCCGGATGCATCCCAGCACGGCTGGTTTCCCTCCCCACCGTCCCATCCCTCCAGGCCTCGCATGCTCTCCTTTTCCCAGGCACGACCCACTGCATCTCCTCCTCAGCTGTCGGCTATCCATCCAGCTCAGAGCGGCTTCTCTGAACTGCTGATGGCGGGCTGCGGAGCCCGAGAGTACACCGGTCGAGGGGCCGGCAGGCTGTGGCTGCTGACGGACACTGTCGGCCCCCATGCGTTTGCTGGCCTCTGTGTGCGGGGGGGCGATGGTGTTAGGCAGCAGCCGCCCCGGCCCCTGCCTCGCCTTGCCCTGCGACAATGGCACCCCCGCCCTGCCTGGCCTCACCTCACGCCGCAGGACGAGTCTCCTGCCTACCGCCCCATCTGCCAGAGACCCCCTGGGCAGGGTTGATCTCCCTCAACCCTGCCCAGTCCCCACAGGCGGGACTCCCCATGAGCAACATCGAGGTGACCATGCCCACCTTGGGCACACCCACCCACTCTGCCATGACCACCACAGCCACGCCCACCTGGCACCTGGCGATAAATAAGTGAGTTTTGGGTTGCAGTTTGGGCACTCAGTCTCTAAAAGGTTCGCCATTACTGTGCTAGATGAAGCGTTCAACCTTTAAGAGTAGCAGACTTTTTGGGAATTCTTAAAGGGGCCCTGTTTCAAAGGACCAGAAATAAACCCCTTTAGTTAATTAAACTTAATTCCTTTCATCCCCAGTCTAGAAACAGAGGTAGAGGAGAATCCTGACTCTCTTGGAAGGGAACTGAATTGAGGCAAAGGACGATGCAGCAGTAACCCGAGTATTACCCCTTCCCTACATCTACAAAGGACCGCAAGCACCAGTGACTATCTGCCAGTAAGAAACAGGTGCTCCCTACTTGCCTAACAATAGCTCATCAGTACCATAGTTGCCTGGGTGTTTTAACACATTTTACCATGCCAAGCCATAGAATTCAAAAACAGACCTTACAATCAGTACATTTATTTTCATAGGACGAAACAGGAGAAGCGCCGCAATAGGCTTTTCAAGCTTTCATTCATCTGAAGGCATTTGAGTGCAGAATGTGGACCGCCGGGAAAAAAAGGTTTCTACTCCATTTTCTTCATTGTGCTTGTAAAAACGAGCCTTTGAGAGCCATTCTGGAAGATCAGTTGATTTACATCGTATCCTTATCCTAATTATCAGTGAGTTAAGCTTTTGGGCCAGGGGAGCTGATTTTAAGAACTCTAGATTCCAAGTTATTAAACTCCCTGGGACTTAAAACACAGTATGTTTTAAGCATGGAGGTCAAGGTGACCATATTAGCAGTTTACAAGTTCAGGCTTCTGCTATGTCATCATCGCATGCTATTCCTGACAAAATAATGGGTCGAGCACAACAATATGCTAAGCCAGAATTGAGGGTTTGTTTGTTTTTTAATCATGGGAGAGGCTTCAGAGATGATGCATGAGCTATCTCTGTCTCTGTCGCTTTCAACCAAGATTATTTAATGTTCTCACACCTGAGAAGTAAAGTCACTTTGCAGGTTCAATATAGTCGTGAGACAGTTAGGTCTACAAGCCTTTCTTGATATTACTGGATGTCTGATGAGGAATCTTTCAATAGATCTTCTTGCAGTACTCCAGCCACGTTCAAGCTGTCCAGTTCAATTCGTGGATCCTGATTAAAAATGTCTCAGTTTCAGTTGTGAAGAACACAGTGGATGAAAAGATGTCTTTCTTTGGGTTGGTTTTCTGTACACTCATGCTCTAACAAAATGTATCAGGAAAACATGAAAGATGTTGTTGGAAGAGGCTTTAGTTGCCAAGAACTTTTGAAAGCGGATCTCAAGATTCCCTTTTTCTTTACAGATGGAGATCTCTGGATTTCTCCTTAATGCAGACGAGTTTTTTCATTGAATGTAGAGTCAGTTCTTTATACCTCTGCTTTTCTCTCCTATGCTTCAAACTTCTTATTTATACTGCTTGTCTCTTAATTTACTGCTCTCTACTGCCATCTGTGGACTTGGATCTTGCTTGCCAGAAGGCATGGGAGATTAAATCTTGGAAAAGATAATCTCTTGTCCATTATAGGAAAAATCTTTATGGAAAGTCCTGGATGTGGAAGGACATTTATTTAGTAATATGTTTGTTTAGCATTTGTATGGCATCTACAAAGGTCATGCAATCACTGATATGATGGAAGGACATTGTTTTAGGTCTCTGTTGTGGACGCTTTTTATCAAGTGGGATCCATTCTATGACTGTCATCAGTTCTTGCTATGTGACCAGCCCATTTCCATTAGGAATTAATTAGATTAGAAATATATGTGCAAAACAACATGGTCACTTCCTTTTTTTTTTTTCCCCTCTCTCAAATGTAGCATCAGGAATACTGCAAATTATTTCCTGTTCTGGAAAATACTGGCCATTTCTCTAAATAGAAGAAGTATCCCTGACTTTTTGGGAGGAACCCATTTTGCACAACACTTGGGAAAAACAGAACTTTTGAGAAAGGGAATACACCATTCTATACATCCCAGTTAAGAGCCTGGATAGATCAGAACAATTAGAAAGTCATGAATTTTAAGAAAGTTACAAAGAAACCTTGTTTTTCTTGCTTTTGGGGAAATACAAGGACAATGGGGACGGGGAATTAGCTCTCATTACATTGGAAATGAAATTGCTCATAACTTTTACCATAGCGAGGGAGCAAATCAAAACACTTCTTACATTCTGGCCTGGTTGATTGCAAATGAATGTTGGCAATTCTTCAACTGTTCACTAGTTAAACTTGAACAAAGGCATATCAATACTTTTCCTCAAGTCAATTCTTATAGAAGGCAGTGTACCCAAAATGATTGATATTATCCTGCTTAACATTGACCGCTAGACTTCCCACGCAATACTGTGAATGGCTGTCTATTTTTCTTAGTGAATTTGCCAGACCTGACAAAACATATTTGATTAATAGCAGTATGGCTTTTATGTTAGATCGGACAGGTTGTACCGACTTGTGTCACTTGCTACTCTTACTGAGTTGGCAACAGACAGTGCTGATGGCATGTCTGGTTTTTAATTGCTTCTACTTATAGAATGTATGAAGAAAATGGAATATCCAAAGCTGAATGATGTGGCTATTGCCCTTACAAGCAAGCTGATCAAACTTTTACTACTGCTTATCTTACAGGAGATTAATATGGTATCTAGAATAATTTCTATATAGCCATTTATAGATACAAGAAACGGTAAAGAAGGTTCATGATGTTCTGTTTGGACAAAAATGTTTTGTTTTCAGAGACAGGCCTCAAACATATTCCTAAAAAGACCTTGTGAACTCTCAAGCTTCCTCCTTCCGTTATATATTCAAGATGGACAGTATTTAATATTTATTTGCTACGTATATGTAGGGATGTGGGTCTGTGCATATGTTGTTCATAGTATGTTTAGGTGTGCGTCATGTATGTGTTTCACTTTGAGAGCGGGCAACTAAATTTCATTTTTGATGTGTGCCGTTGTGCCCACAGTAAAAAAAATGACAATAAAGGTTATCTTATCTTATCTTACTATCTTTTTTTTTAACATAAATAGGTGGAGAAGCAAGGCCTAGTCCAAGTGGCAGCATAGGGTGCTTCAGTCTGTGGAATGTCTTCAGGTATGAAAAATTAACTACAAATCTCATGGGTTGAAGATAAAAGATGCTAAACTGTAAACTAATATGAGGATAGAGAAAATTACTCCAGAAGGGAGAATAGGATTGATTTTGCTTTTTCTGGGGGAAAAAGTATCACGCACCATGTCTAGGTAGATACAATCTTCTATATAAATAAAAATGTAAATGTTCGTTTGTTCAAAATCTTAAATCTCCGAAAGTTCTTCACCGATTGCTTTGAAATTTTGACGTAACGTTGCATTCGAATACGCGCGTGTTTTTATATACCGACTATTATATAGATGTCACACCTGTGACAGGTAAAAACATGCTTTTTGTGAAAAACACCGCCATCTGTTGGACGTAAAAGCAACACACCTCTTTTCCATTTAACCAGACTGAGCCACAGCAACGTGTGGCCGGGTACAGCTAGTAGATTATAAAAATCCATTTCTTTCCTTGCATCCTCAGGGAAGATAACAAATATCACCGTGGGTCATGGCTCTGAAAATTAGGCCAACGAATAAAATCAGGTGCTGCCTCAGGAATGTAGAGACTTTACAACAGGTTTCCTTAAGGGGTAGTTGAATAGAAGGCACTATTTTTGGGGGGGGGGGGAATACAGAATTTAAAAACGATTAGAAAATCACAAGCAGAATTTAATAATTGGACTTCACTAAGTCAAATTCACATGCACAAAATGCCAAGCTCTCTGATTTGCCAATAA
The DNA here is from genome assembly GCF_001527695.2 of Protobothrops mucrosquamatus. Classification (NCBI taxonomy): domain Eukaryota; kingdom Metazoa; phylum Chordata; class Lepidosauria; order Squamata; family Viperidae; genus Protobothrops; species Protobothrops mucrosquamatus. The sequence goes on along the minus strand of NW_015387349.1, from coordinate 152,401 downwards.
AGGAGAATATGTGTAGCTCAGAATTGAAATGAGGGGTCCTTGGTGCTCTCTTGAGCTTGCACTGATGATGTTACCTAGTTTGGGTAATGAAACATCTGCAGAAAACAACCAAGCTCAGAGAGGACCAAGGACCCCTCACCAAACTGTTTCGAATCCAGTTTTTTTTTTATTCAACTTGGCTACTTTGAACGTCACACAATTAGAAGAGTAAAAAGTTGATGATTCAGGTAGGGATTCTCACATTGATTGAACCCTGATTGATTGCAGATAACAGGGTTTGTCGGTCTTAGATGCATTCAATGAATGCTTGATTTTTAATTTTGTCTTTTCCACAGCAGCACAGGTGTGAGAGCAGGTTGGCTTGAGCCCTGTTGCTTTCTGTGCTTAGTATTTGCCCCTTTCAGCAAACGTTCTGTAGATTTCTTCATTTCACTATTTATTGTTTTGAATTGTACTAGAAAGATAAATTGGAACATCGCTCAGCTTCACTCTTGCTCATGCTGTGGTGTTTCGCCACAAAACATTTATTTAATTTGCAACGCTCAGTGTGACTGAAATCCAAGGAGTGGCTTGCCTACTGTGATAAAATGGTTTTTCAAAAACCACAAACACGGTGAGGAATTCTTCATTGGGACGCTTCTTAAGGCAATATAAGTTCAGCAGAAGATGAGTATATTTCATTATGTACCATTTGCTTTAGGCTGGAAAAAAAACAAAAGAAAATTGCATGCCTAGATGGTAAGTTACAAACAAGAGTAATTGACATGGCGTAGCATCTCGAGACACATCGGTTAAAGCACCAGCTTTAGTAGACTTTGGAGCTTGAAGTAGCCTTAGTGCTAAACTTAACGTAGCAGGTGATTGCATCTTTTATATGCAAAAGTTCAGAAAATAGATCTTGTTTCTTTTATTTGTAGAGCAGGATTATTCACCAGATAACCCCAAACTCTAGCATTTGTACTGGGAGTTGGATTAATAGAGAAGAAGGACATGTTCTGTTCTTTAAATGAACCAGAATCACAGTGCAATTTTTTTCACCTCTGCAGTTTGAAGACAAAACGGATACAGTGTTTGGCAACAGAGAAGAACGTGAGTATGCAATCGTTTGCTCATGAAATATTTCCTTAGCCATTCTGTTTGTGTGTGTTTTGTACGTATGAGTTACGCATGTTTATGTTAAGAAAATCCAAAATTCGGGCACTTGTAAATGCTGCATATGCTGGTAAAGATGGCAACGAATCGTGCTCAAAACCTCTCTACTGTTTGATTAGCTGGATTAGGCCAATGGGCACCTTTCCCATCTCTGGTTGAATATAGCCCACAGGAATTAATAGTGAGAGTGACTGATTTACTTCTGACACCCTTGAAATTTGTAGTACAGCTACTTTTTATATGGTATTTTCATTTTGTGTCATACTGACTCAAAAGAACGTTGCAAATTTAGAATAGAATAGAGAGAGCAGAATAGAAATAGAAATAGAATAGAATAGAATAGAATAGTCTGAAGGGATCTTGGAGGTCATCTAGTCCAACCCCCTGCACAGGCAGGAAACCATACACCATTTCAGACAAATGGCTGTCCAGTCTCTTCTTAAAAACTTCCAGTGTTGGAGCATTCACAGCTTCTGGAGGCAGGTTGTTCCACTGGTTAATTATTTTAACTGTCAGAAACATAAAAAGGTTTCACTACTGCTGTAGTTACTTTTCACAGAGTGTGAGAAAAGTCTAATTGAAAATGGGGGGGTCTGATGATTGGAAAGAATTTAATGAAAGTTTGTACACCTAATTTAAAAAGCAACCTCCTCGCAAAAATAACATAGTCTTTCAGAGAACTCAATTGGAAATATGTTTAGGTTAGACAAATCACATTTTTTTAAAAAAAAGCTATGAATGTGTTCAGCTATATGTTAGCCCCTGATTCTAAATGAGCTGCTTCTTTTTTTTTTTTTTTTTTTTATAAAGACATCCCGTTGTCTTCCCCTGTTTAGGTGCAAACCTTATAAATTCTGAGATGTCTGAGAAGACAGTCCACAACCTCAGTCCTGCTTTTGACAGCATCCCCTACAGAATGCAGAACCGGACAGGATCCACCAACTCTTTGCTGGATGACAGTGATTACTTCCTGAACTCAGGAGACCTTGCAGGAATTCCTGTGGTTGGGAGTGACAATGAAGAAGAGCAGACTTTTGCTCCAAAGGACGGTCTGTCTTCTGCCCTTCGCTGTGAAGATAGCCGGGGAGACGGGAGGAGGGTCCGGGATCATGTGGTGGACAGTGAAAAAGACACCCCGATGCCAAACATGATCCAGAAGGATCTCTCTCCCCCTTTTGACAAGGGATCCTCTGTGTTTAAGTCCCTGCGGAAAGACTTTAGCATCGCAAGAGACGATAGTAAAGACCCTTTTTTGACAAAGGAGAAAATCAGAGAAGGATCTTTCCAAGAACGTGACAAACGCTTGGAAAAAATGCCGAAAGAGCTAGATTCCAGATTGAAAAGCAGTTTGCTTGATAAATCAGGTAATATTACTCACTCAGAGCTCCTGCTTTTTTCAGGAACTGGCTCATACTTCACGCTCAGGATAATATGGATGGTTCTTTCTCAGCTAGCACGAGACTTCGGCCATGGTGGGGGTTTCGTTTTCAACAAATCCTAGTTAAATTATTGCCTATCAGATTAGGAGAAACAGATCAGTGAGACATCTACAGGGATCTTCCCTGTAAATCATGATTCTCCAGTGTTTTGGCTTGCTTGGACCGCATTGAGTAAAGAGGAACGGCCTGGGGCCGCATCTAAAATATATAACATAGTTAATGTATATAACAAACTTCTTTTATTTCTTATGTTGTTACTATCTTGTGGGGCTGCAATACTAACTTTCCAGGGCTGCCAGATTGTGCAGCAAAAGTCTAACCCATATTTCCAACTTGTGGTCTGCTCTTTGGACTTCTGTTGTTTCCTTGCTGTTCTCAAGGTTGGCATGCCTCTTCTTGACCCACATGCTTTAATTCTATTTTAAAAATTTGAAGCTTCTTAGTTCCACCCGTTTAAGAAACGGAAGCACTGCTGAATAAGTTATCTTTGTTTCCAAAAGCATCTGAAGAAAATACATTGACGTATGTGACACATGCTCACTTTAGTTACTCTTGCTAAAACCCTAAATAACTATTTGGAAGATACTGGTATAAATGATTCGGGTTTCCACAAGCTTCCAAGGATTTTTTCCCCCCCCCTATTTAAAATATTTCTCATTGCACTTTTTGTGTTTCCCAGTTGCGAATCAAGTAGATGAAACGTTACGGACACATTTAGCACCGCAAACACCAGAAACTAACTTTAGGGTAAGTAGCAGCTCTCGTGACGTGTTTTTTTTTATTAAGAGTTGCTTTGCAGAGTCAGAGGGGTGGCAGGCACATTTAATAAGTAAATAAAATTATGTGCCATAGAACACTTTCTGGGGGCTAGGATTACTGTAAGAACTTCATGATGCTGTTGTACCTTCAGCTAGTGATTGTTCAAGCTGTTCTAATGTCCCAGAAGAGTGGGGTGATTAGAGGGTAACCATGGGGTATTTGGCTCTGAACTTAGAAAAGAAAAGGGTGCAGCTGAAAGGCCAGGGAAAAAGTGAATAAATTGCTCGGATAGAAAACAGAACCGAGGCCACAAACATAGTAGCCTGCCTGCAATTCTTTTAAGGATGCTGCATCTTTTCATGGTAGTTCACTTGGTAGTTGCAGAGAACAGCTGCATGATGCTGAGTAACGGAGTAGCAGCGAGCTGCAAATACGGCCTGCCTTCATGTACACTGTATATCAGTGGTGGCGAACCTATGGCACAGGTGCCAGAGGCGGCACTCACAGCCCTCTCTGTGGGCACGTGCACCATGCCCCGGAGATGGCAACTGTCCCTCTTCAACCAGCCGCCTGCTAACTCGACAGGGTCCCACGTAGCCAGATGCATCATGACATGGCTGGTTTCCCCCCCCCCCCCCCGTCCCATCCGTCCTGGCCTCGCATGCTCTCCTTTTCCCGGGCACGACACACTGCATTGCCTCCTCAGCTGTCGGTCAGCCATCCAGCTCAGAGGCGGCTTATTTGAACTGTTGGCGGCGAACTGCAGAGCCCCAGTGTGCACCTGTTGAGGGGCCAGCAGGCTGTGGCTGCCGACAGACACCGTCGGCCTCCATGTGCTCGCTGGCCTCTGTGTGCGGGGGCCAATGGTGTCAGGCAGCAGCTGCCCAGGCTCTTGCCTTGCCCCATGGCAATGGCAACCCCACCCTGCCTCACCTTACCCCACAGGACGAGCTTCCTGCCTACCACCCCACCTGCCAGAGACTCCCTGGATCTCCCCCAACCCTGCCCACCCCCCACAGGCATCCCTCCCCACGAGCAACACTGAGGTGACCACACCCACCTTGGCCACACCCACCCAATCTGCGATGACCACCACAGCCATGCCCACCCAGTGGGCCACGCCCACCTGGCACCCGGCGATAAATAAGTGGGCTTTGGGTTGCAGTTTGGGCACTCGGTCTCTAAAAGGTTCGCCATCACTGCTGTATATGAATGCCAAAGCACTTTTCTAGAATAAAGCCTGAAGCACTGCATAGCCCCGATGCACTAAAGCATGTTTCCCACATCTGCTTTCTAGGAATCTAGCTACCTGTTTGCTAATAAAGACTCTGTTGGCCAAGAGCTCGGGAATTCCTACGCCTCCAATATTAGAATCAAAGAAGAGCCTTTGGATAATGACTACGATAAAGCTATGGCACCTCAGCCGGGGCTGCTGAATAAAATTAAGGATGAACCAGACAGTACTGAGGTAAGATCCATCTCTGTTTTCAGGCACAGGTTGTTTTGAGGGTGCGTCGATAGTTTTGAGATTCACTCAATATTAATAATAATGAGCCACTCCTATGCCACATAGTATTCTAAATGCATTAAATGCAGGAAAAGCCATTTCATAGATCGGGATATTTACAGCAGGACTCCTATGTCGCTGATTGCACTGGTGGGGGTTACATGGTGTGTATTCTAGATTAGGGCTTGCATGCTTCTGGTTACATCAGCTGGAATTTTCATCTGTGACCCTTTTGTTTCAGGATTATGGCCAGCAGCCAAAAACTCAGGAAGGGGAACTGAAAATCAGTGCTGTGTTTTCTGTCAGTGGCAGCCCTCTCGGTAAGGATCAAGATTTGGGCCGGATGGGAATTAACAGGCATTTTCTGTCTACCGGTTGCTTGGAGAAACAATTTCACATGTTTTACATAGACAAGACTAGCCCTCCCCAACATGGCATCTTCTAAAGGTGTAAGGGGGTGTTGCTTACTCACTTGGTTTATACCCTGGCTGGCCTGCAGGAGTTCAAGGTTGCATAGGGGGAATGCCTCCCTTTATCTTATCCCCACAGCTTTGTGAAATGGGTTGAGCTAAGAAAAAGTGGCTGGCCCAGAGAGTTTCCACGCCTAAGTGTTGCATTAAATCTGGGTTTCCCTGGTCCCTAAGCCAACACGCACCCCCATCATCCTTCCAGAATTCCCAGCCAAGTTAACTGTTTTAATGAAGGAAACTTGACCTAGAGAAATTATGTAAGAAGTGCTCAATAGGGGTTGTTGGATTTTTTTCCTTTTCATCTGTCGGGAATGGGGGGGGGGAGAAATGCATTTGCAGAGGGGGTAAAGTATGTTTAACATGAGATTCCACAGGCGAGAAGACAACCTCAGTAGCATTGTGTGTGTGTCTGTGTGTGTGTGTTTTGTTTTTGATAAGCTCCGCAGCTGACCTCAGGTTTCCCACCTAACACGCCACCCTCTGGCATGAACAAGCTACTTCCTTCGGTCCCAAGCACGGCCGTTCGGGTTTCCTGTTCGGGATGCAAGAAGATCCTGCAGAAGGGGCAGACGGCCTATCAGAGGAAGGGCTCTACTCAGCTCTTCTGCTCCACACTGTGCCTCACGGGATACACTGTTCCAGCCGCTCGGCCACAGCCTTTCACCAAGAAAACGTGCTCCAGCTGCTCAAAGTAAGGGCAGATACACGAAACCGATCTCACTTAATCCCCATCCAGAGATCGCCTGGAATCCAGCCTTTGGATTCCTTACAAGTTTTACTCTCTGCCTCTGGACTTGCAGGAGGTCAGCGTTAAAGCACCATGGCCAGCCTTCCACGGGGCTTTAACCCAAAGGGTGTGGCAGTTACATTTTGTAGTGCAGCGATGGCGAACCTTTTAGAGACCGAGTGCCCAAAACCCGCCTGCCCCCGTCACTCCGCCCCGCCCGCTCCACCCCGCCCCACCTGCCAGGCCACCCACCGCCTCCACGGCCCGCCACAGATCGCTCAGGCAGCTCTGCAGCGCCATGGTGGACACGCCCTCCATCCGCGCCCCACAGCATCATCTGCGCACGACGGGGCGCGAGGGCGGAGTCTTGTCCCTGCTGCCCAGCTGCCATGTGCTTGGCTGCGCTGCTCCGTGCCCGGGGGCGACTCTCCTCCAGGGGGGCTGCTGATGGGGTGGCAGGGCTAGGGCGATGACGCGCGTGCCCACAGAGAGGGCTCTGAGTGCCGCCTCTGGCACGCGTGCCATAGGTTCGCCACCACTGTTGCAGTGCTTTCATTTTCTTATAGGAAAGCAGAGCCTGTTAAAATCCTTTACAGTGGCCTCTGGGATATATAAGACAATGCTGGATATATGAGGCCGTGCTTTGCCAGAATTAAGTCCACCAGTCTGATCCAATCTCCCAGAGTGTCTGTTGCAGCAACCCCTTCCATGGTTCATAGGATGGAGACCAGGCTGTAGGTCTTCCTAGTGGTGGATCTTTCTTTATGGAATGTCCCTCCCTAGTATTTCATAAGCAGACCAAAGCAGTTTTACTCCAGAATGCATTTGACCCCTGGTTTACTTTTACTGAAAGCTGTGGTATTTACTGCTTTCTGTCTTACGACACCATTTAATTTTGTATACTTTTGTTCTTCATTTATATGTTGACCTTGTTGTATCTCACTCCCATCCCCAATCTCTTTTGATTGGTGGGTGACTGTAAATAAATAAATCCAGGGTAAACAAAACTTGATCAATTAAAGCAACAATTGATGACCTCACTTTGATAAAAGTTTTCATCCCTGTGCAGAATGCCGGCTGGCTTCTTGTTGTTATTATCCTATATATATATCCTGGGGACATAATTGAATATTGGTATTTAAACTTCATATAATAGTATTGGTGCCATTTGCCTTTGGTACTTTCCCTATATTATCTTCTTGGTTAAAAAAAATCATTAAGGGTGCATCTCTGCAAAAATATTGGAAATACACACATATTCAACATCAAAAGGCACAGATCACCAAGACTAAAAATTTATTTAGAACTTCGCTTTCGTCAGCGTCTGCTGACATCGTCAGAGTTTTAAGCCAGGATTGAGGAACACGTTCTTATAATCTCTGCAGAGCCAATGGTTTGGCTAATGAGCGTGTTACGGGTCTATTCGGCTCCCTCCCGTAATCAATTGCCCCGTTCTTGTTTCCGTTGGGCTCAATCCGGGCGTAAACTCTGACCATGTCAGCAGACGCTGACGAAAGCTAAGTTTTAAATAATTTTTTAGCCTTGGTGATCTGTGCCTTTTGATGTTGAATATGAATATACCCGAGACTCATATTTTTAAGACTATTTTAGAAATACAACACACCGTATCTCAAACTTCTCTGTTTGCTCTCGTCATTTTGCTCCAGGGAATTGGGGTCTCTGCAGGATTCCAATTCAGCTGGTGGGTGGCATTGAGCAAACAACATTCTTGGCACCACTGATACATATTTGATAAATTAAAGTGAATCATCACCCCAAGGATTCCCACCCCAGGGATTCCGCTGCCTGGCGTCCTTAGTCATGTTAGGATTACCACTTCCATGCTGCTTGAGAAACCTGCAAGTTGCAGATCCAATTAATCGGGAGTGGGGGGGGAGCACCAGAGACATTACAGATACAGCCACGGCTTTTGTTCTGTGTGGATCCGTTATTTCTGAGCCTGAAAAAGTTAACTCTCTTTCTCTGAACTGTGTAGGGACATCCTGCACCCAAAAGATGTGATTACAGCTCAGTTTGACAATACAAATTCCAGCAAGGATTTCTGTAGCCAGTCCTGTCTTTCTGTATACGAGTTGAAAAGGAAGCCCGTGGTCACCATCCATACAAACAGCATCTCCACCAAATGCAGCATGTGCCAGAAGAACGCAGTGGTAACCATCTTTGCCAATCTTTCCTTGTTCTGAACGTTTGGGGTTGTTCTTCTGAGTTGGCTACCTTTGGGGGCTAGAGCCGTCACGTTCAGCATGCGTTCAGCTACGAAGCTCCTCAGGTTGCTTTTGATTAAACCATCAAATCTGTCGAACTTTACGAGTGGATTTTTGAGGTACAATTGGTAAAAGCATATTGCACCTGCCCCTGAACTAAAGAAATGGTAAACCGTAACGAGGAATAATCTGCAGCTCTGCAGAAGAACCTCCCCGGGAATTCTGTTGACTTTTATCTAGCGCCGTTAGTAGATCAGATTCTTGTGTAGAGGTAGCATGAAATACTCTCAATATTTTTGAACTCTAACCCTGCTCTTGGTTTCTTGCACTGCACAAAATCTTACATATAAATCTAGATGTTGCTTTTCTGAGTCAAGTCTAAGAGAGATTTCCTTCCTTCCTTCCTTCCTTCCTTCCTATCCCATCCCATCCCATCCCATCCCATCTTACCATATCTTTTATTTTTGGACTTTTTAAGAGCCTGGTGGCTGAATGGTTAGAATGCAGTATTGCAGAGTAAATCTGCCCACAGTCAGGAGTTTGATCCTGTCAGGGCTCGAGGTTGACTCAGCCTTCCATCCTTCTGAAGTTTTTAAAATGAGGACCTCAGAGTGTTGGAGTGCCGTAAAGCATTATGGAGCAGCATATAAATTTAAGTGCTACTGTTTTGAAGTTCGTACTCATCAATGTGCAAACTACATTCAGAGAGAGAGAGAGAGAGAGAGAAGATAGATAGATAGATAGATAGATAGATGGAGGGAGGGAGGGAGGGGGAGAGAGAGAGAGAGAGAGAGAGAGAGAAGCTCCTATAAGAGAAGGAAGAGTCGGAGGTAGTTCTTTTGGCAGTAACCCCTTTTCCTACCTACAGATTCGGCATGAAGTGAATTACCAGAACGTGGTACACAAGCTCTGCAGCGATGCCTGCTTCTCCAAGTTTCGTTCCGCAAACAACCTGACCATGAACTGCTGTGAAAACTGTGGGGGCTACTGCTACAGTGCTTCGGGACAGTGTCACATGCTTCAGATCGAGGGGCAGTCCAAAAAGTTTTGTAGCTCAGCCTGCGTCACTGCCTACAAGCAGGTCTGTGTTTTCTCCCGCCTTCTGGTTTCTGAAGAACACATTTCTTTGCAATAGGACTTTGCACGTCAGGTTTCCTGAGGAGGAGGAGGAGGAGGAGGAGGAGGAGGAGGAGGAGGATAATAATAAAGTTGGAAGGGATCTTGGAGGTCTTCTAGTCCAACCCCCTGCTCAGGCAGGAAACCCTATACCAGTGATGGCGAACCTTTTAGAGACCGAGTGCCCAAACTGCAACCCAAAACTCACTTAGGCATCGTCGGGTGCTGGGTGGGCGTGGCTCATTGGGTGGGTGTGGCCCATTGGGTGGGCGTGGCTGCAGTGGTAACGGCAGACTGGGTGGGACTAAAAAGTTCAATCAGTGAGTTCCAACTTTGCGAGATCTTTTTTTTTTCCCGCAAGAAGTTGAAATTGATTGATTGAACCTTTTTTTTTTTTTTTGCACACGGCGGCGGAGGCCTAAAGCGAAAAGGTTTTATAAAAACTGAAGGCCTAGGACTGGGGTGACGGTGCGCGTGCCCACAGGGAGGGTTCTGCGTGCCACCTGTGGCAGCCGTGCCATAGGTTTGCCACCACAGCCCTATACCATTTCAGACAAATGGCTGTCCAGTTTCTTCTTAAAAACTTCCAGTGTTGGAGCATTCACCGCTTCTGGAGGCAGGTTTTTCCATTGGTTAATTGTTCTGACTGTCAGGAAGTTTCTCCTTAGTTCTAGGTTGCTTCTCTCCTTGATTAGTTTCCATCCGTTGCTTCTTGTCCTGCCTTTGGGCGCCTTGGAAAATAGCTTGACTCCCTCTTCTTTGGGGAAGGCTGCTTCAAGGCCATCTCTTCAATAGAAGAAGCTCCCTCGGGCTGCCTGTGGGAGGAGACGCTGCCCGTCAGGGTAGTATATTGCAGATGGGCCTTGACTCAACAATTGGGACCAGAATTTCTGTTGCTAAGCAAGGCAGTTGTTAAGTGAGCTGTGCCTGATTTTATGACAGTTGGTTTGGTTTTTTTTTTTTTTTTTGGCCATGCTTGTTAAGCAAATCCCTGCAGTTGTTAAACGAATCGTGCAGTCGTTAAGCGAATCCGGCTTCCCCCATTGACTTTATCAGAAGATGGCTGGGAAGGTTGCAAATGGAGAGCACGTGGTCACATGGCTACCACCATTGCAAATACCTGTCGGTTGCTAAGGGCCCAAATTTTGATCGTGTGACCAGGGGGATGCTAGAACAGTTGCCAGTCATTTCTTCCGGTGCCCTTATAACTTTGAACAGTTGCTAAACAAAATGGCTGTAAGTTGAGGACTTAATCTGTATTGGACTTATTCTTATTCTTCCATACTGGACAAATCCCTGCCAAGTAACAAGTTTTGAGCGGATAACTGACAGCGAGCAGCAGCCCATTTCTAGTGTTTTGAAAAAAATTGAAAAACATATCTTGCCAATTTTAGGGGGAGTGGGGACCCAGTGCCCCTGTCAACATTCTCCACATTGTAAGATGCAAACGTTTTCAGAGATCTACTGTATCTGTCCTTGAGCACTCTCCATATGAGGACCCAAGTTCTCCAGGACCCTCATGAGTATAGAGATTCTGAATATATATCTATATTATATTTCATAGCACCTGATGAGAACGATTGGAAAAGGGAAATTAAGCCTTCCAACCAACACTTTCCCCACTTTACAATTTACAGGGGGGGATAATACTTAACGGAGAATGTATTGAGTCAAGAGGAAATTGTGTACAGGTAGCCCTTGACTGACAACCACAATTCAGCCCAAAATTTCTGTGGTTAAACAAGATGGTTGTTAAGTCAGTTTTGCCCCATTTTACGCCCTTTCTTGCCAGAATTGTTAAGGGAATCACCGCAGTTGTTAAGTTAGTAACACAACTATTAATTGAACTTGGCTTCCCCATTAACTTTGCTTGTCAAAGGTGGATCACATGACCCCAGGACACGGCAACCCTCATGAATACATGCCAGTTGCCAAGCATCTGAATTTTTATCATGTGACCACATGCTGCAACTGTTGTAAATGTGAAAAATGGTCATGTTACTTTTTCAGTGTCATAATTTCAAAAGGTCACTAACTGAATGGTTGTGAGTCGAGGACTTCCTATACTTTCCCTCTGTCTATCATTTTTCAATTAAGACCGAGCTCTCTTATCATGACAGACAATTCCTGCCTTTCGTGTGACATGTGACAACTGGGGTAACTTTCTGTGGTCTGCCAAATCGAGGGAGCGCATGTTTGAAGCTAAACAAACCTTTTCTCCTAGTATTGTTGCTTTATGTATGGTTCCTTTGTTTTTCCTCCCCCCCCCCAGAAGTCTGCAAAAATTACCCCCTGTGCAATGTGTAAATCTCTGAGATCTTCAGCTGAGATGATCGAAAGCACAAATAATGTGGGGAAAACGGAGCTCTTTTGTTCCGTGAATTGCTTGTCGGCACACAGAGTCAAAGTGGTCACATCGTCAGGTATTCACATAAATTTCTCCTTAATTTCATATATGTTCCGAAAGCAACGGGAGAAGCCTGTATTAATAAATTCCCTCTCTTTTCTTTGCACGTGTTGCTTCATTTATTTTCTCTCTCAGGTGTCCAGGTCCAATGTAATAGCTGTAAAACCTCAGCCATCCCTCAGTATCATCTTGCGATGTCAGATGGAAGCATACGTAATTTTTGCAGCTATAGCTGTGTGGTGGCTTTTCAGGTACATCTTAAATCACAGTCTTGTCTCCTTACTTTGATTGCACCATTCTGAATACATGTGAGTCAGGGGAGGTGGAATGCTGCGGGGATTTGTCAGGAGAGAACCAAGCCACATATTCTGTCCTACAGCACATACCCTTTGAGGTGAAAAAAGCACGTGTGGCTTTAATTCTCAAGGAAGCTGCTGGAGCTGCCCCTGTTAAAATTTCTAGACAGTTTTGTCAAATCTGTGTATCAGAAGCCTTTCTGTTAGAGGGTTTGGCAGCCTCTGGGATGTTTGGAAGAGGCCAAGTTGTCCTGGTAAACAGAAGACTGAAGTAATAATCTCTCTTTAAGCTGTTGCGGCGTAGAATTTCTGTTCCTTCCATGCCACAAACAGGTGGGCTTGAATTGGGCCTCTCTGCAAGATACCAAATCCAGCCATCTCTTTATAGACCAGCAGTAAGAATGCCATATAACCGTGGTGGCGAACCTATGGCACGCATACCACAGGTGGCACGCAGAGCCCTCTCTGTGGGCACGCACACCGTCGCCCCAGTCCTGGGCCTCCAACTCAGTTTTATAAAACCTTTTCGCTTTAGGCCTCCTCCGCCGTATGCACACAAAGAAAAGGTTCAATCAATCAATCAATTTCAACTTCTCGCGGGGAAAAAAAAAGATCTCGCAAAGTTGGAATTGATTGTTTCAACTTTTTAGTCCCACCCAGTCTGCCCTTACCACCGCAGCCACGCCCACCCAATGGGCCATACCCAGCTGGTACCCGATGATACATAAGTGGGTTTTGGGTTGCAGTTTGGGCACTCGGTCTCTAAAAGGTTCGCCATCACTGCCATATAACACGCAAGATTGCTCCATAGAGGTCTTTCAGAAGGTTACCGTGTGGGGGTTGCGAAACAGCCACTAGATGGCAGCAGCAAGGAGGTAGAACTTTCTGAATTTCTTCACTGCCATCTAGTGGCCCTGGAGATGTTTGCAGCTAGATAGAGTAACCGCCGTTTTGATGGCTCGTGGTTAGATCGTTTAAGTCTCAATTGGATAATACTGGAGGTGAATTGGGCAGGGATAGGGCTTCATTGTGCAACTCTGTCCCTTCCAGAATTTGTTCAACAAGCCCACGGGAATGAACTCCTCCGTGGTGCCCTTGTCACAGGGCCAAGTGATTGTCAGCATTCCCTCAGGAGCGACGGTCTCTGCAGCGGGCAACACTACCTCAACGGTCTCTCCCAGCTCGGTCAGCAGCTCAGCCGCAGCCGGACTCCAGAGGCTGGCTGCCCAGTCGCAACAAGTCTCCCGCACTGTCGCCAAGCTCAGGTGTCAACACTGTAATCGTCTCTTTGCAACGAAGCCCGAAGTGCTCGACTACAGGGTAATTGGCACCTGCCATTGTTGTTGTTCACAGATGCCTTGACGTCGGACACATGAGGGCTGTAATTGTGGACCAGAGGCCTAGTGAAAGGCAAGGTCGTGTGTATTCCATGCTTAGTTCTCCCCCCCCCCCTTTAAAATTGTTTGCGCCAACAGAGAAAGTGACACTTGAGACTTCTGTGAATAACGCAGATTGTTCCTATTTGCATAATGTCTCCTTTTGCTGAGTCCTTGTACGCTAAATAACTACATTCAAACGTTACTCTGCAAACCTCTCACCTGTAAGGTAATTCCCAGGGAGGGGGGGAGAGTATAGGACAATTTGCCGTCACCGTCTCATCACGGCCATCTTGCCACAACCAACTCATCACGGGACAATTCCAGATGGAATTAACCCTAATGCAATAAATGTTACCCTCCACCGTTTCTTCGATGTTACTTCCATTTTGGTCAGTGGCAATAATGTCGAAGAAACAGCGGGAGGGACAACATCGCATTGAGTTACCCTGTGTGGAGTTGTCTCGCAGCGAGACGGCTGTGGCGAGTTGTCCCATTCCGTTTCCGGGGTTTGGTTTGGTTTTTGCAGCTTATAAAATTGGCAAGAATGCACACTCTTTTTTCCAGCTGCTGGGAATCTTTTACCACCATTCTGTCTTCTGAAATTCGGCAGGCGTTGCTCACATGTTTTTGAACTAATCCCATACAGCTTTAAGACCTAAGCCATGGATTTTTAATGATAGCTGTGGGTTTTCATTTCTGAGCAGACTACAAACCAGCACCTCTGCAAATGGCAGCCGGTAGTCTTTATGAATGACGGATCTTGGCAGGTTCTCAGTGTGTGTGTGGGGGGGGGGTTGTCTTTTTAATAGAAATGGGTGAACTTGCATTTCTTTTAGATAAGCACACAATGGCATGTTCTTTTCCGAATTGCACTCCATTTTTATTTTTATTTTTGCGCTTGATTGCAGGGCAAAATGTTCCAGTTTTGCGGAAAGACCTGTTGTGATGAATACAAAAAGATAAACTGTGTCATGTCAATGTGTGAATACTGCAAAATTGACAAGATCGTTAAAGAAACAGTGCGATTTTCAGGCATTGATAAATCATTCTGTAGCGAAGGTAAGAAAGCATAGATGAGATAAGATAGATAAGATAATCTTTATTGACATTTTTATACTTGTGGGCGCAATGGCACACATCAAAAATGAAATTTAGTTGCCTGCTCTCAAAGTGAAACATACATGACACACACCTAAACATACTATGAACAACATATGTATAGACCCACATCCCTACATATACGTAGCAATAAATATTAAATATTGTCCATCTTGAATATATAATGGAAGGAAGAAGCTTGAGAGTTGAACCTGCATTCAGTCCCAAGATACGCAGTGGTGGAAATGGTCATTTTAATCATCATTTTTTCCCATATATCCTCCTGTGTAAAATAAAAAGCTTTACCTTTTGAATTGCAAAAGAATTTGCGTCTGAAATTGTTATGCTTGGGAGAGTTACACCTTGGGGGGGGGATGGTTGGAGAATTCTAAGTCATTGTCATTTGTTGTTTCCTGCTCTCTTTTTTTTAGGCTGCAAATTGCTTTACAAGCATGACTTAGCCAAACGTTGGGGGAATCACTGTAAAATGTGCAGCTACTGTTTGCAAACCTCTCCAAAACTGGTGCAGAATCACTTTGGAGGCAAAGTGGAGGAATTCTGTTCAGAAGATTGCATGTCAAAGTTCACGGTTTTATTTTATCAAGTAAGTTATCCTGGCACTCTTCAAATCTGTCTTCTACCGATTCTTCTTCTTGGAAAAACAGTACTTCAGCACAGCAGGGTATCTTTTTGTTGTTGTTAGTTGCAAAGTCGTGTCCGACCCATCGCGACCCCATGGACAATGTTCCTCCAGGCCTTCCTGTCCTCTACCATCTTCTGGAGTCCATTGAAGCTCACGCCTACTGCTTCAGTGACTCCATCCAGCCACCTCATTCTCTGTCGTCCCCTTCATCTCTTGCCCTCCATCTTTCCCAGCATTAGGCCCTTCTCCAGTGAGTCCTTCCTTCTCATTAGGTGGCCAAAGTACTTGAGTTTCAACTTCAGGATCTGGCCTTCTAAAGAGCAGTCGGGGTTGATCTCCTCTAGGACTGACCGGTTGGATCGCCTTGCAGTCCAGGGGACTCGCAGGAGTCTTCTCCAGCACCATAGTTCAAAGGCCTCCATTCTTTGGCGCTCAGCCTTTCTTATGGTCCAACTTTCAGAGCCATACATTGCAGCTGGGAAAACCATGGCCTTGACTATACACACTTTTATTGGCAGGGTGATGTCTCTGCTTTTTAGTATGCTGGGTATCTTTTATCACCAGTGAATTATTCGGGATAGAAAGTACCGAATCTGGCTTCAGAGATGCTTAAGTGTTGTCAGTGAACCTTAGAATATATCTCTTTTTTTATTTTTTTTTATTGATTTTCCAGTTTTACATTTAAATGTTTGAAAAGCGACGTGGCAGCTGGGTTGGTTCATAATTCAATAACATACTAAGATATGTATAAACTAAAAATTATTGATAAATATAAAAATGTTATTTGTATTAAATTGATCACCCCAAAACTAGGGCTTATTTTGGGAGTAGGGCTTATATTAGATTCATCCCCCCAAAATCAAGCAAGGGCTTATTTTCAGGATAGGCCTTACTTTCAGGGAAACACGGTAAATATACATGCATATCCATGTACCTTCATATACAGGGGTGTGTGTATATATTCATATATTCATTTTTGTCTGTTTTTTGACTGGGTCACTGCAGATAACTTGCACCAACACAATTGTTTAAAACCGAAAACCACGCAACAGGACCAAGTTTTTAAAAGCTGCCTTGTACCTCTTTCTCTGCAGATGTCCAAATGTGATGGGTGCAAAAGGCAGGGCAAACTCAGCGAGTCCCTGAAGTGGAGGGGTGAAATCAAGCATTTTTGCAACTTGCTTTGCATTTTGATGTTTTGCAACCAGCAGTGTGTGTCAGATCCACCACCACCACCCCCTCCACCTCCACCGCCTCCGCCCCCTCCGCCTCCACCCCCGCCTCCAAATAATGCAGGTAAAAGAAAGGTGCGGGCTGGCATGAGGACAGCTACTGTAGAGCAAGCTCCAACACTGGGGGTTCTTAAGAAGAGACTGGACAGCCATTTGTCTGAAATGGTATAGGGCAGTGATGGCGAACCTTTTAGAGACCGAGTGCCCAAAAACTGGCCCCGCCCCACTCCGCCCCCTGCTCCGCCCCCATCCCGCCTGCCCGCAGGGCCACTCACCGCCTCCAGGGCCCACCGCAGATCGCCCAGGCAGCCCAGCAGCGCCATGGCCACGCCCTCTGCCCGCACCCCGCAACACCAACTGTGCACGATGGGGCATGAGGGCAGAGTCTTGTCTACGCTGCCTGGCTGCCATGTCCTTGGCTGCGCTGCTCCGCATGGGCCATGCTCAGGGGCGACTCTCCTCCAGGGGGACTGCTGGTGAGGAGGGGGTCACGGGGGGAGGCAAGGCTGGGGCAACGGCACGTGTGCCCACAGAGAGGGCTCCAAGTGCCGCCTCTGGCACCCGTGCCATAGGTTTGCCACCACTGGTATAGGGTTTCCTGCTCAAGCCTACACGGGTTCAGCTGAGAAGATGTAGCCACCTCTGCCTGTTGCAGTTAGCACCCCATCTCTCAGCTGTATGCACAACGGATTGTACCTCAGATGCAATATATACGAAGATGGACATCACTAATTGGAAAGAACACCACAGATCTATCTTAGGGATAGAGATTCTCCATGCCTTTTCTCACACTCAGATAGGATGCCTTAAACACACCTATTTGTATGTTGGATGTAGAAAGACTTTTTTTTTAATGTCTGTGTGTAAACACTAGACCAGGGGTAGTCAACCTTGGCTCTTTTATGACTCGTGGACTTCAACTCCCAGAATTCCTGAACCAGCTAAGCTGGCTCAGGAATTCTGGGAGTTGAAGTCCACGAGTCATAAAAGAGCCAAGGTTGACTACCCCTGCACTAGACTCTTGCCGTCGTTAACTATGTTCCAACTTTCCTTTTCCACCCAGCAAATGTTTCTATGACACCAACATCTTCAGCAGGGCCCGCTTTATCTCTCAGGAAGGACTCCACTCCAGTGATTGCAAATGTGGTGTCTCTTGCCAGCGCACCTGCTGCTCAGCCTACAGCCAACTCCAATAATGTTTTGCAAGGTAGGCAGTGGGTGTGTCTTTTCTCCCCTCTACCTGTTAAACCCACCCCTTCTGTTACGTTGCTTCCCCAGATGTACATTGGCATGTTATTGCTATAGTATGGAACTGTGTCTCTAAACCACAGTAACTTTAAGCTTTCTCGGCTTCAGCTGCCAGAATTCTGGGACTTTGAAGTCCATCCAGGTTAAAGTTGCCCCAGGTTTGAGAAATGCTGATACAGAATGAGAATGTCTGAATGAGCGAGCAAGCATATAAGTGTGCTTTTGTAATCTGAATCGCAGGACTGCTTTCAATGTTAAAAAAGGAAGGAAGACACTTCTTCTATTTTTGTTTCCTCCTCACAGGTGCAGTTCCTACTGTAACAGCAAAAATAATTGGCGATGTAAGTTCTCCTGAAAATAATACCTCCTGATGGATTAAATTCCTGCTTACGTTCTGTCTTCATCACTCTGTCATGCATTATTTTTTTCTTCATTTTCTTTTTCTTTTTTGATAAATATTTTTAAAATCCTTCCATCCTTTCACTTCAACATAATTTAATTCATGGGATGAATGTCCCTCAAAATGTCTTAGATTCCAACTCATCCCTGACCAATATTAGTAATAGAAAAAAAAATGGTTGGGCATGTGATTGCCTCTATTTGTGTTTTGTACATGCTGATGTTACACTGACTAGTGATTTTTGCATTCACAAAATTAAGCTAAGTTACAGATATTTGTCATAACCTGGAAGGAAAAACTCCTTTGCTTAGCTTTGATCCTCAAGCTTCCCTGGGAAGTGACTTTGTATGTTTGTTTAAGATTTCAATTTTTATAGCTGCCCATCTCTCAGACTAGGCAGCGGACCTAGAATCAAACAACAGCAGGGAGAGCATAAAATCACCATCACTTCATAACATAATAAGGACTTAATGGCCACCCAAGGACAGTCTTGCTTGCCCCATATAAACACAGAACCCCATTAATAGTCAGACCCCACTTCCCGGCCTTCCTACCCAGAGGGAATATGCAATCTTAAAATGCTAAATGTTTTACCCCAAAAGCAAAGCAAGGCACAAAATCGTAGGCATAATTCAGGGGTCTTCAAACTTGGCCCTTTTATGACTTGTGGACTTCAACTCCCAGAATTCCTCAGCCAGGCACGCGTGCCTGGCTGAGGAATTCTGGGAGTTGAAGTCCACAAGTCATAAAAGGGCCAAGTTTGAAGACCCCTGGCATAATTCTACCAGGGGGCGTCCTTAGAATGGACATGACCCAGAACAGAAGGGGAAAAGCTGCAGAGCAAAGTAGTAACTGAGGCTTACTGGCCGTGCTGCCTCTTGTCTGGATATCCCCCTTTTCAGGATGGGTTAACAAACTGACTCTTGTTTTCTGACTTGAAACTAGGCAAGTACCCAGACAGATGCTTTGAAGCTCCCACCCTCGCAGCCACCCCGGCTCCTCAAGAACAAAGCCTTGCTGTGCAAGCCCATAACCCAGACCAAGGCCACTTCTTGCAAGCCTCACACGCAGCATAAGGAATGCCAAACCGGTAAGTAACAAACAAAACAATGGATTGCTGCTTAGGTTTGCAAGAGAGAGAAAAAAATAAAAAGACTCAGCAGCCATGCACATCACCTTTCGATGCATTGGGGCAATTTAAAGCATGCTGGCGGGGGGGGGGGATTCTGGGAGTTGAAGTCCGCACATTTTAACTTTGCTGAGGTTGCATAAACGCTGTCCTAAAATATATTGGCAGACTATATAATTGAGTCCAACTCTTGTTTAGGTTCAGCAGGGAGGAGGGAAGAAAGATTAGCGAACAGGAGGCCGCTGTGCAAAAAACTCCATTGTAATACTTTTTAAAATTCCTGGGAAGGAAATACAGTCATATTACGCAATATCGCTAAGAATCCTAAAGTTGTTCTAATACTGAGAAAGGAAATCCAGCAGGGGCAGAGTCCTGTTGCCATAGAGCAGGGGTAGGCAACCTTGGCTCTTTTATGACTCGTGGACTTCAACTCCCAGAATTCCTGAGCCAGCATGGGGGAACTATGGCCCCCTCATGACTCGTGGACTCCAACTCCCAGAATTCCTGAGCCAGCATGGGGGAACTACGGCCCCCTCATGACTCGTGGACTTCAACTCCCAGAATTCCTGAGCCAGCATGGCTCAGCTTGGAAACCTCTCCCTTTCCCCTCAGCATGGCTGGCTCAGGAATTCTGGGAGTTGAAGTCCATGAGCCATAAAAGAGCCAAGGTTGCCTACCCCTGCCATAGAGCCTCCATTGGCCTAAGAGTGAGTCATCTGATGTATTTGCCGGCCAGGGATTTACCTTGAAAGAACGGCAATATAGGGGGGGGAAAGGCCAGTGAACAAATGGGTATGCCGAACAAGATGGTGAGCTGGGTACAGCCATAACAATAATGTGGTCTCCTTTGATTCAACTAACATGCACAAGAATGAAGGAAGATCTATCTGATGATCTAGAGGCATTGGTATGGAAGCCTGGTTGGCATAAAAAGAAAGCTAGATTTAAAAAATGGGGTCTCTTGATTTATTAGAGAGGATCCTAAAGTCTCAACTAATGGGCTAAAGGGAGATTTTGAGATGAAGGGAAATATGATTATTAGATTTAACTATTGTTGGAAAATGATAACAAATAAAGGGATTAATTGGCCTAATATTGAGGATTTAGATTTATAAGGGAAATGAAAATTAATTATTAGGAAATAGCTTCGAATTATTGTTTAGCCCAGATAACACAGATGATGGATTTGAGACAATAAAGGATACTCCATTAGTAAGTGGTGATGTACTAGGATGAGAAATAGAAAATGCTTATGAAATAAAATAAGAATACATTTAAGTAGGTACTGGTGTATTCTAGATATCATAATTTTTATGTAGTGAAATAAAGGAAATTTGGATTACCTGTAATCTAAATATTATGGATATTAAAGGTTAAATGGGAATACTGTAATTAAAAATTAGGTAAAATTTAAATACAGGATGTGGGTATATATAAGCAAAAATATATTGATAAATGTTTTAACTGAGCTTGTTATAATTATAAATTTACTAGCTTAAATATGACATAGCAGATGTTAAGGGAAATAGAGAAGGGATTTTTTGATGATGTACCCTGAGAGATGTACTAAAGATTTTGTTATTGTACTATTGACTACCCAGTCACCACGCTGCTTTCTAAACACTTAAACGTAAAACTGGAAAACCAATAAAAACTTATTAAAAAAAAACAATAATGTAACATGTTAAAGAGAGGTGAACGGGCAGCTGTTTTTCTCCAAGAATCACACCTTTTCTTTTTAACACGGCAATGGAAAGAAGAAGAAGAAGAACTTCCACCCAAAATCATTATGGTGCCTGTTCCTGTACCAGTGTTTGTGCCAATCCCACTTCATCTCTTCACCCAATATACACCAGTCCCTCTGGGAATGCCAGTCCCGGTGAGTGATGTGCGGGGTGCCCCTTTCCTTCCAGCCAGGCTTCAAGATGTGCTAAGTCAAAGATTGCGTGGGTGGGCTTCTACCTGGCCAAGGTGCGGTGCCTTGACATGACCGCTTGTGATTTACAGGTGGCCCTTGACTTATGACCAGGCACGTAGCTAAGTAACTTCAGAATTACAAACCACCTGGATTCAAAGTTTTCAACCAAACGTTGAAGGAATGGACTTGGTTGTCTTGAAATTCAGTTGAATTTCATTTTCTGCCGTCACCTGATCATTTATGTCGTTTGCAATGTCCTGCAGTCAAGTGACTCATCTTCCCACCTCCCATCCCCGTAGACCGAAACAGCCCCATCCCTTCAGTTGATGTCACATGATTGGATGGCTTTCTGTGACTCTGGAAGCTTGTGGGCCTTATCCCTCTCACATGGTTATCACAAAATGTGCATCTGTGTGTGTGTGTGGGGGGGGAGATTTGACCAACTTAGAACTTTCCCAGAAAAGACCTGGATCAAGAGATTGCACAGTCCCGAGCAGTGGTGGGATTCAGCCAGTGCGCACCAGTTTGGCAGTTTTTGTTGCCCAGAACGGACTTCCGGAAGTGGCATCCACACAGAGAACTGGCTGTTCACCTATTTGAATCCCACCACTGGTCCCGAGTCTGATTAGGGAGGTGGGATGAGGTTCAGTGTAACCACACCCTAGAACAGTGATGGTGAACCTTTTAGAGCCCGAGTGCCCAAACTGCAACCCAAAACCCACATATTTATCACCGGGTGCTGGGTGGGCGTGGCCCATTGGATGAGCATGGCTGTGATCATGGCAGACTGGGTGGGTGTGGCGAAGGTGGGCGTGGTCACCTCGATGTTGCTCATGGGGAGGGACACCTGTGGGGGCCGGGCAGGGTTAGGAGAGATCCAGGGGGTCTCTGGCAAGTGGGGCAGTGGGCAGGAGGCTTGTCCTGCGGGGTGAGGCAGGGCGGGGGTGCCACTGCCACGGGACAAGGTGAGGCAGGGGCCGGGGTGGCTGCTGCCTGACACCATTGGCCCCCGCACATGGGGGCCGATAGTGTCCGTCAGCAGCCTCAGCCTGCCGACCCCTCAATCGGCGCATTTTGGGGTTCCGCAGCCCACCGCCAGCAGTTCAGAGAAGCTGCCTCTGAGCTGGACCGCCGGCCAACAGCTGAGGAGGCAATGCAGTGGGTCATGCCCAGGAAAAGGAGAGCATGCAAGGCCAGGAGGGATGGGATGGGGGGGGGGGAGAACCAGCTATGCTGCGATGCATACGGCCACATGGGAGCTCGGCAAGTTAGCCATCTCCAGGGCATGGTGCGCGTGCCCACAGAGAGGGCTCTGAGTGCCGCCTCTGGCACATGTGCCATAGGTTCGCCACCCCTGCCCTAGAAGCTCTCAGGAGCTATCTAGTAACTTCAAAAAGTTATAGCTTTAGTTCGGCAAGCTTCTGTCCATAAGGTGTAAGCACATAACAGAATGGACTCGATTGAATCTCACTGTCTTTATCTCTGGGTTTGAGCCTGACACATGGTTCACTTGCACTAGAATCCAGATGGGAATTTGCAGTTGATCTTCTAGCTAATTGCACTCCCCCCCCCCCTTCTCCATTCTCCTTCTCTTGAGAAGCCTAAGATGCTTAGGAAGGCTGCTGTCAACGAATCCCTGGACGGGTTGCCCTTGAATTATAGCCTCAATTATTATGGAGGCACTTGGCTTTTCTGAAGGGATGGCCTCTCTCTTGAGATGGCAGTGCTCAGGTTTAAGACCGGAAGCTGGCTCTTACTTGCAAGTGATACTTCACACAACTCCTGAGAAATAGCTGCTACCATTTCTCTCCAGGTCCCGGTTCCTGTCTTTGTGCCCCCTGCCCCAGAGAGCCCTGACAAAACAAGAGAAGCCATTCCAGACGTCAAAAAGAACTCGGCTAGCCCTTTTGAGGCTGATCTTCTCCAGATGGCAGAAATGGTTGCTGAAGATAAAGACAAGGAACACTCTCAAGGAGGTAGGTGGATTTCGTCTTAGAGGCGAATCTACGTCTCCCAGGATAACGTTGCAGGATCCAATCTGGGTCAGTCATCGGGATCTGAGCTTTTGGATTCGTATTGGAGCCTGTCCTCGGGGAACTTCTCTCTACTGGAATATGTGCTTTGGGCTGTTCCATGCGTCGTTGTGGGTCCCTTTAGCATAAATCTTAATTAAATTTTGGAATTTTGCAGAGTATTAATTTGTTCTAGATGCATTGGTTTATCTTGGTCTTTCTGTCTTATTTCAGGCTCTCAAACATCTGAGCATGAACTGTTTCTGGACCCCAAAATATTTGAAAAAGGTGAGCCCATGAGTCAGTTCAACAGAAAGGCAAATTTCAACTGAACACGAGAAGAAGCTTTTCTTACCGAAATAAAGTTATTTAGAACACATACACACACAAACACTCACATACACACTTTCAAGGTTGTGCAAAGTAATAACCTTGGTTTACAGCAGACATGTCAAACACAAGGCCCAGGGGCCGGATGCGGCCCGCAAAGTGGTTTCATGTGGCCCACGAAGCCATCCTGGAAACAGTGAGGGAACGGCCCCTGCTGCCTTGGCCCTGGCCCAGGCCAGCCGGGAGCCAATGTACAATTTTGTGGTGACCATCTATGCTGAAATGCATTCAGTCTTAGCTCCACAAGGCCGTCTGGAAACAGCGAGGAACCAGCCCCTGCTGCGTCGGCCCCACCCCCTGGGTGCATGCTGGGGAGGGGTCACCCTTTGTGAGGAATGAAGAAATGCACCATGCCTTGGCACTTGCCCCGGTCCCACCCCCTTCTGCCAGAGACCCTCAGATCTGTCCCACTCCTGCCCAGCCCCCCACAGGCACCCTTGACGTGAACGATGTAGAGCTGGCCACGTCCACCCAGTAGACCACACCCACTCCATCCACGCCCACCCAGTAGGCCGCACCCACCTCCCCCCCCGAGGGCAACCGCAATGCTGATGCGGCCCTCAATGAAATTGAGTTTGACACCCCTGGTTTACAGCATGGATTTCCAGCCTTGGCGACTTTTAAGACCGGTGGACTTCAACTCACAGAATTTCCCAGATAGCCACGGTGGCTGGGGAATTCTGGGAGTCCGCAAGCCTTCCAAGTTGCCATGGTTGGACACTCCTGGTCCACAGCAAACGTGGTCTCCTTAAGGCCCAGTTTTCTAATGGGCTTTTGCTGAACCCGCTGCTTAGCCTTCCCCAATCCCCTTCTGTGTTCAGCTTTCTTCCTTTGCAATTCCAGACCAGGGCAGCACGTACAGCGGGGACCTGGAATCGGAAGCAGTGTCAACTCCCCACAGCTGGGAGGATGAGCTGAATCACTACGCGTTACGCTCCAGTACGGTGCCTGAGCCCGAGCCTGAACCAAAACAGTTCTCCAAAGGCGAACTGGAGCAGGATCTGGAGGCCGACTTCCCATCAGGTTGGTCAGCTTTGGAAGAAAATGCTCGTACACACGACGGTGTGGCATCAACTCCTGGGCCACAGCCTTTGATTCCCGGCATCGCTCGCAGAGTGATTTGTGATTTGCCCCATTATTGACGATCAGCCTAACAGCTGCTGCTTTGCGGCTAAATCTGTGCCTTTTGTTTCCCAATTAGATTCCTTTGACCCCATCAGCAAAGGGCTAGGTCTTCATTCACGGGCACGAGCGAGGCGGAGACATCGAGACGGTTTTCCGCAACCAAAAAGACGGGTAAGACACAGGGTTGGGTTTCTTGTTTATTACCCAAACCAGAAGGTCGGAGATGATTTGCAAATGGGTCGACGATGGCAGGTCAGGGCGCCCAATGAAGTTCTACTTTTCCCAGCAGTCTAAGCCAATGTTTCTCAGTCGTGGTGATTTGAAGATGTGTGGACTTCAACTCCCAGGAGTTCTGGGCTCATTCGTGATTTCAGAATTCTGGGAGTTGAAGTCCTCCTGTCTTCAACCCTCAGCAGTCTCCAGTGACATAGAATATCCACAAGGGAGATTTTCTTCCATTTTCCCTGAGAAAATGCTGCAGTCAGGCTGGCCTGTCTTTAGGCTGATTTCAGCCTATGTCAGCAACAGGCTAAGACAGGGCCCCGGGCCACTGCCCGGTATCAAATCTGTGACCTGTTGGGAACTGGTCCACACAAGTGGCAGGAAAGCACACAGAGCTTCATTTGCTATATGTGGGATCTGAGTTGCACATGGGAAGACATTCCCCTGCTGCCGCTGCCACCGGCGGTCTGTGGAGCCAGAAAGGCTGGGGACCTCTGGGCTAAGAGATAGATCAAGGGTAGTCAACCTTGGCTCTTTTATGACTCGTGGACTTCAACTCCCAGAATTCCTCAGCCTGACTGCCATGCTGGCTGGGGAATTCTGGCAGTTGAAGTCCACAAGTCTTAAAGTGGCCAGGTTTGAGGACCCCTGCCTTAATGAGAAACATTCCAATCCCGTTATGAGTAAACTCTAGAGTATTGTTATTATTAATAGTTTATTTTAATGGAATTTTTGTTAGTTTTAATTATATGATACTATTATTATTTTTAATATTAGTATGGTATTGTTTAATATTTAGGTTATGAATATGTTTATTATTGTGTTTAACTTTAATTTGTTTAAATTTGTGTTAAAGGGGAGTTAAAGCGTATTATGGACTTGGTTATTTTAATAGTTGGTTAATGTTAGATAGATTTTGATTATTATATTTGTAACCCTGTGTTCAGCTCTGGGAAATGGGGGAGGGGGGGTGGGGTTTTGGGGTGGGTATGGGGGTTTATACTGTAATCTTTATAAAACTTTTAATAAAAAAAAGAGAGAGAAACGTTCCAATCCCTACTGTGTTTGTAAGTTGACTATCTCTGTAAGTCAAACCTTTATAATGCACAAACCATATTTTTTTATTATTACTGTTTTCCTTCCTTCAGGGCAGAAAGAAGTCCATCGTTTCTGTGGAACCCCGAATCCTGGTGCAGAGCGCATATCCAGGCTGTTCTGTTTCCGGGATGAGTCTCAAATACATGTACGGGGTGAACGCCTGGAAGAACTGGGTCCAGTGGAAAAACACGCAGGAGGACCAAGGAGACCTGAAATTTGGAGGTAACGCAGTTTTCTTGTGTTATCTTTGTTTTCAGTTTGGGTTCAGTGGTGGAGATAAAAAAAGCTTGGCTCGGCCTTTGGACAGAATAATGTTACAAAAAATAAAATGGGTAGCATCTGGATGAAAATTGGATTGTAAGATTTGGAAATGTATCGTTTAGGAATGCTAGAAGCGGGCTGATGGCGAACCTTTTAGAGGTGCCCCAAAACTGCCCCACTCCACCCCCGCCCTGCCCACCCGCAGGGCCACCCACCGCCTCCACGGCCCGCCGCAGATCGCCCAAGCGGCCCTGCAGCGCCATGGCCACGCCCTCCACCTGCGCCCCGCAGCATCATCTGCACACGACTGGGTGCGAGGGCGGAGTCTTGTCCCGGCTGTCATGTCCTTGGTTGCGCTGCTCTGCGCAGGCCACGCCCAGGGGCAACTCTCCTCCAGAGAGGCTGCTGTTGGGGGGGGGCATAGGTTCACCCCCACTGTTCTTGCTGATTCTAAATGGCAGTTTTTGGCTTAGGTCCATTGTTCTAGTTGCTGCACTTTGGGTTCCTATATACACAAATGAATTCCTTGGCTTACCTCTGTTCAGGGACGGGGTTGAAGAAAGTCAAGATGACTTGAATTTAAGACATCGTCATGAGTTGAGACACAGGTTAAATAAAACTTAGAAGTATAAATACTAATAATTAAATTCGTATATTGGCTTGTGGTATAAATGCTGGTGGTGGTTTATTTATTTATTTATTTTTCTCTTTTTTCTGGAAAGGAAGGAAGTAGAAAAAGGAAAAGAAAGAAAAAAATTATTAGCCCTAAATATGAAATAGGAGACTGAGAAATTGGGATGATTTAAAATCCAGAAATGATAAAAATTAAACGTTAAATTTAAATACCAAATGCGAAATTATAGTTAAGAAAAACTTACTAGGTTATTGTCTAAAAGATGGAATGTCAAATTAATTAAGATATGTATAGACTGAAGATGATTGATGAATACTAGAAAGGTATTTTTTTGTTTGGTTGATAGAATAGGAACTGTATTGATCTGAATATGACAGTAGATCTTATGGGGGAAAGAGAGGGAATTAGTTGTTGTAATACTTTGAGATTTGTACTGATGATATTCAAATGTAATGGAATTATGAGGCTCAACCGCCACGCTACTTTTCAAATATGTAAATGTAATATTGGAAAATTAATAAAAAACTTGGGCATGGTAAAAAAAAAAAAAAAGAAAGTCAAGATGGCAGCCACAGTCCTCCGATCCAAGCCCTGCCCCCCCTTTTTAGGTGTGGCTTTGATTGTGTGATTGTGGCTGCCGTGCTGATTCCTTTTACTGTTTGGCCCCATTTCTGCGGACTCTTCTGCCCCCATTGCTAATTGAACTCTGGAAATCACCTCCAGTTGATGCCAAGGGCTGAGCTGAGAACCATCTCCTTCTGATGGTCAAGAAGCTGATCTGCTGTAGGTGCTTCTCCTTCCTACAGTTCGGTCCGTGAAGCTCAAAGAGGACATCCTGTCGTGTTCCTTTTCGGAGCTGAGTTTCGGCTTGTGCCAGTTCATCCAGGAGGTGCGGCGACCAAACGGCGAAAAGTATGACCCTGACAGCATCTTATACCTGTGCCTTGGAATTCAGCAGGTTATTTCTCTTCTTCTTTACGTCCATTTTCTGGAATTGCACGTCTTTCTTTGACCTCGGAGGAGTAGCAGGAAGAACTATAGCAGGGGGTTGGACTAGATGATCTCCAATGTCCCTTCCAACTTCATTATTGTTGTTGTTATTATTATATTGAAATGGCAGACGGGCTGTTAATTACGCTGGGCTTTTATGAGCCTCGTTTGTTACCAGTCTCCTTTTTTTAGGTTCCAGCTTTTACATGCAAAAACAGATTTCCCCTCTATATTGCTGGCCTATAATTCTGAATATAGAAAAGAATATTTGTCGTTCAGGGTTGAGCTGTGGAGTCCTTGGTGTTCTCCAAGCTTGGTTTTTTCCTTCAGACGTTTTCATGACCCGGCTTTGTAACTTAACTTAAGTGTGGGGTTTGCTCCCTGTTTACATAGAGTAGCATGTCCTGTCATGTTAGTGAGGATATAGTTTTGTCCTTGGTTAATCCCTTCATTATCAGTTGGAACCTTGATTACCAGTTGAGGGAGCACCGAGGACTCCACAAAGGTCTATTCATGTAGACCTGGCTTATCAATTGTACTGTCAATGCTGCAAATACTGTATATTCTTGCTTTGACAAAATATGCAGAACTGTCTGGTATTTTTAGAGTTAATTCAGATGATGGTGGGGGGGAGGAGAAAGATAGGACTGCGGGTGGGAAGAGACCGGAAGAGAACCTCTGCCCTTCCACCTGATAGGAGAACATGATATATGACAGCAAATTTAGGGAGGGAACATGCTGGTAAATTAATTGCTCAGAGGAAGAGAATGTTAGATCTTAGCATCAACTTCGTTGTGCCTGTGCCGACATTTTGTAACAATAAATTACTTTTAGGAAAATCAATGCCTGGAAGTTCTTTGAAGTGTTTCATTAGCCGGAACCATAACATGTACATTATACCTGAAGGACTACTTGAGGGTCATGCTTGAAAATGCAACTAGTGGAAGCATCTCAGTCTTAAGAAAGACCTGTGTTTTCTGGCCACTTTCCAAACCCTTCAAAGCATCGCAGGGGGGTTGTATTAAGATGGGACGACAGAACTGAATCTGTTGCTAAGGCCGGTGTCTCTGCCTCTGGATTTCTATAGAAACAGAGACATTTTCCCCTATTTTATTTTTTCTTTTTTTTCTTTTTTCTCCTTTGCAGTACTTATTTGAGAACGGCCGAATAGATAACATTTTTACTGAACCCTACTCCAGGTTTATGATTGAACTTACAAAACTGTTGAAAATCTGGGAGCCTACAATCCTTCCAAACGGTAAGCTTTGGCAATTTGTTCAGTCAGGGACCTTTTGCAAAGGGAGCAAATATCTTGGAAGGAGGATGGGTCTGAATTCCTTTGGTTTGATCTGGCCGAAGTGACTCTTTTGTTGTTGTTGTTTTTGTTGTTTTGTTTTCCCTCTCTTGCTCAACCTGCAGGTTACATGTTTTCAAGAATCGAAGAGGAGCACTTGTGGGAGTGTAAGCAGCTGGGCGCCTACTCCCCCATCGTGCTCTTGAATACACTGCTTTTTTTTAACACCAAATACTTCCAGCTCAAGAATGTCACTGAGCACATGAAGCTGTCCTTTGCCCACGTCATGCGACGCACCCGGACTCTGAAATACAACACAAAGCTGACTTACTTGCGCTTCTTCCCACCTTTCCAAAAACAGGACGTAGAGCCAGGTGGGTAAACCTATCCTCCTTGCCTTTCTCATAGTAGTAGTAGTAGTAGTAGTAGTAGTAGTGTAAACCTATCCTCCTTGCCTTTCTCATCATCATCATCATAAAGTTGGAGGTGACCTTGGAGGTCATCTAGTCTAACCCCCTGCTCAGGCAGGAAACCCTATACCATTTCGGACAAATGGCTGTCCAGTCTCTTCTTAAAAACTTCCAGTGTTGGAGCATTCACCGCTTCTGGAGGCAGGTTGTTCCACTGGTTAATTGTTCTCACTGGCAGGAAGTTTCTCCTTAGTTCTAGGTTGCTTCTCTCCTTGATCAGTTTCCATCCGTTGCATCTCGTCCTGCCTTCAGGCGCTTTGGAGAATAGCTTGACTCCCTCTTCTTTGGGGCAGCCCCTGAGATATTGGAACACTGCTATCATGTGCCCCCTCGTCCTTCTCTTCATTAAACCAGACATACCCAATTCCAGCAGCTTTTCCTTATATGCTTTGGCCTCCAGTCCCCTAATCATCTTTGTTGCTCTTCTCTGCACTCTTTCTAGAGTCTCAACTTCTTTTTTACATCGCGGTGACCAAAACTGGATGCCGTATTCCAAGTGTGGCCTTACCAAGGCCTTGTAAAGTGGTATTAACACTTCACGTGATCTTGATTCTATCCCTCTGTTAATGCAGCCAAGCACTGTGTTGGCCTTTTTGGCAGCTGCAGCATACTGTTGCCTAACCTGCAAGCCTGGGGTTTCTTCCCAGTCACCCATTCAAACACCAAGCAGATTGGGACCCGCTTAGCTTCTGAGGCCAACACGATCAGCCCGCTGCCTTTTACTGGGAAGCCCAAAAATTCATTGACCAGGACAGCGACACAACCATTACTTTCATTCCCCCCCCCTTTCCTTACTTTTTTTTTCAGCCCATCTTTTGGATTAAGCATTCAGGCCCTAGGATGAAGGGCAATGTTTTATCAGGCAGCCTCCCTTTTTGAAAATATTTATAGAGAATATTGGGACATTTGCTCCCAATTTCTTGCAGGACAGAGATAATCTTGATTCCTCCAGCGCAATGTTACGTCCCAGGAATGTACTGAGAGTGCTAATCACGAATAGATAGTGGAATCCTTGGTGCTCTCCAAGGTTGGTGGTTTGCTTGCCAGTTAGGTAACATCGTAGCCTTTATTCAGTTTTCTTCCCATTTTTTTTTTAAAAAACTGAATGCAGAAATCTCTGCTTCGCTAGAGCTGCCTTCTATCTTAGAATGCAGATCAACATGCTTTTAACGGAGAGAGGGCAAGGCTGCACCTCTGGAGCCTGGTTATCTTTTTGCTTTTCCAACTGGGCGATTTATTTCAGTAGTTTCCTTTGGTTTTTATTGTGTTCCCAACAGAGGAATGGTAGGAAATGGCCGTTTTAATTTGCTGGCATAGTAATCCAGAAGTTGGCTGTTAAATGAAAGGCCTTCGTGATTGCTTCTCAATAAAACAAATTCCCAGGCAAGGGAAAACCTCCAGGCATCTCACTGAGCAGCTAACTTGCTTTGGGCAGGACCTTTTTAGGTTACAGCAGGGGTGGGCACAGAAAAGAGTTTTCTCTCCTCACCCTCCCACAGCCGCCAGCTGACTGGAGCGCACAGCAACTGGGCAAAGCTGAACTCAACTCAATTTCTCTCTCTCTCGCCCTGTGGCATGCTTTGTTGTTGTTAGTTCCTAAGTCGTGTCTGACTCATCGCAACCCCATGCACAACGTTCCTCCAGGCCTTCCTGTCCTCTACCATCTTCTGGAGTCCCTTTAAGCTCACGCCTCCTGCTTCAGTGACTCCATCCAGCCACCTCACTCTCTGTCATCCCCTTCTTCTATTGCCCTCCATCTTTCCCAGCATCAGGCTTTTCTCCAGTGAGTCCTTCCTTCTCATTAGGTGGCCAAAGTACTTGAGTTCCAACTTCAGGATCTGGCCTTGTAAAGAACAGTCGGGGTTGATCTCCTCCAGGCCTTCCTGTCCTCTACCATCTTCTGGAGTCCCTTTAAGCTCACGCCTACTGCTTCTGTGACTCCCTCCAGCCACCTCCTTCTCTGTCGTCCCCTTCTTCTATTGCCCTCAATCTTTCCCAGCATCAGGCTCTTCTCCAGTGAGTCCTTCTTTCTCATTAGGTGGCCAGAGTACTTGAGTTGCAGCTTCAGGCATGCTTATTTATATTTAATTTCTAATTTCCGATTGACCTCACCCGGGCAGGGACAGCCAAAGGGCCAGGGGTGGCTCAGGGCTATAAAACGGCTAGGTCTGGATTACAGAATAGAAGCAATCCTGTAACTGCACCCTGTCTGCAATCCAGGCCCAATGTTGCCATTTCATCTGTAGCTGTTGCGTAGTATTTCACAAGGAACGCCAGGCAAGAAAATGAGACTTTTCACTGGCAGTCCTGCTGCTGTTGGGTTGGGGGTTTATTTGGCCTTTGTGCCCCCTTTCCCATCCCCGATCTTCCTTTTCCACCTCCAGATAAATTAGTGGGCAAAAGGAAACGTCACGAGGGCGAAGAAGCAGTAGAGATGGTTGAGAACACTGACAATCCCTTGAGGTGCCCGGTTCGGCTCTATGAATTCTACTTGTCAAAGTGGTGAGTGATGCTACATCTTCGGGCTAGTTTCTTCCCAAAGAAGAGATCCAGACCCTCTCTCCAAACCCTGCCCCCTTTTTTCTTTCCCCGCACAGTTCTGAAAGCGTGAAGCAGAGGAGCGACGTCTTTTACCTCCAGCCAGAACGTTCATGCGTCCCCAATAGCCCCATGTGGTATTCCACTATGCCAATAGATCCTGGGACTTTGGACATCATGTTAACGCGCATCCTGATGGTAAGGGAAGTGCACGAAGAACTTGCCAAAGTGAAACCGGAGGACTCGGATCCGGAGCTTTCAGACTAAACTTGGGCGAAGGGGAGGCTCTCTCTTTTGTTTGTTTGTTTGTTTCGGTTTTGTTTCCTTCCCTTTCCATGGTACCTTGCAAAAAAAAAAAAGAAAGAAAGAAAAGCACCAAACTGAATTGCACCCGGCCTTCAGAAAAAAATCACTCGTGTCACACACACACACACACACACACACACAAAAAGGGCCCCACACCTCTGAAGGCACAGCGGAAGCTGCAAAGAGGTTGCAAAACGAGACTCGAAGGATGGAAAGTGGCCGAAGACCCGGGAACACTGGAGAGCTTTCAGTGGCCGCAAACGCCCGTGAAAACCTTTGACGGAGATGAACTGGAGATCTGTCTCTTCCCCCCTCTCTCTCTCTCCCTGCCTCTCAAGTGGTGCTTGTAGTGGAATAAAAAAACAATTATGGATGTGTTTTCTTAAAAAACAGGAAAAAAAAATGGAAAGCAGTGGTGTACATCCTTCCCTCCTAACCATGGAAGCAAAGGAAGCTAGATTTAAGACACCCCCCTCCCTCCCCTCTGGGTGATTTTGCAGTGTAGCTGCTACCCACTCATCCATGGAGGTCGCCGAATACTTGCTATAGGACGCCGAGCGGGACGTAGTTGAGACGGAAGCCCATGGGAACGCCATCTGTAACATACACACCAGAACTGTTCCTTACCCTCTCCCCCTTTTATACTTTTTTTTGGGAGGGGAGGGTTCTTTAGGAAAAATGTTGGGTTGTTCAAAAAGGCTAACTTGGTCAGAAGCTGAAGCAAAGAGGGGGGGAACCTGGCGGGCTGCCCTCACGTTTTCTGGCTTTTGAAAACCCAGGCAGCAGGAGCAGGTCAACTTCAGCCAGGCCATCTCAACCAGGCTTTTATCTGAGGAAACAACTCATTTCTGAATGAACTCACGCACACATACTCAGCCGCCCCACGCAGACAAATAGGGTTTGGTCCTCCACCCATCCCTGTCTTGAGAGTAAGATATTCAAAAGCGGTTCCCGAGAAATTGTACCCCTGTCCCTGTATTATTATTATTATTATTTTTCTTTAACTGGACTAGGCAGCGACTATTCCTCCATTGCTCATTTATAAATTTACTTCTACAAATCCAGGAGAGTTTGAACGTCGGAGGCCTTGCGGATGTTTTTGTTGTTTGCATTATCCCACTGGTTGATTTAAAACAAGGCATTGTAATCCTCAGCATGATTTGTGTAGCGTCGCTTTTCATTAAAAAAACAAAAAAAAAAAAAGGCATAGAAATCGGATTCCAAATTTGAAAAGAGAACTTGGGTGGCTTTGGCTTTGCCCTAACCCTAACCCCAACCCCCCTCTTCCTCTGGGTAAAAAAAAAAAATCCCCTTTATCAAAACACAGGGTGCATAAGGCTTAGCCAAGTCCCATTTCACCAACCTGAAGACTTTTTTTTTTCCCCCTCAGTCTCCAAAAGATCGCTTTGGAAATCGAAACTTATTTTTTAAAAGAAAAAAAAATGGGGGAAAAAAATCGTACCTTTTTATTCGCGGTTTTGTCCATTCACCCAATTTCTTAAAAGAGTTCTTTAAAAAAAAAAAAAGCAAAAGAAAAAAAGAAACACCCTGCTGTTGGTCTCTCCAGCATTGAACAAAGCCTTTTGTGTATGTATGTGTGCGTGTGTGCGTGTGTGTGTTTGGGGTATTCTTTTTAACAGTAACAAAGGTTAACAATAAAATCAGAACGTAGTCTTCTCTTTTGCTGTTGTGTACTTGATCGTTCCCGTCTCCTGCCTGTAACGAAACCGCTGGTGCATTTGGGATAGTGCAGAAAACGGCGTACAGCAAGTCAAGTCTTTTCTAAGTACTTCCCCCTCGCATCATTTCCGTAATCTTCCCTGCACCCCGTCATTTTTAAACAAGATATCCCACATTTTATATATATATTAAGGCAAATAATTGCAAGCTGGAATGGAGGAAGAGACGTGGCAGAGCTGTGACTTTTCCAATAAATTTCTCAAATTTAAATCGCATGGATTTTTTTTTTAGGTGTTTTTAAAATACACGTGTCTATTTTATTTTATTAAATTTATATGCCGCCCACTTGCGTTTTGAGGCAACTCTTGGGCGGCTTACAATCTAATAAAACATAACGAGATATACCTAAATATAAAATATATGAATCCTTCCGGTATGCCCACACAGGTAGCTTTCCCCGTTACCATGTAGTTCAGCGGCTACCAACCTTTTCTATACCCCGCACTCCTAGAACGCTTCTGATATATTCCTCGCACCCCTTACAAAAGTTCAAAATAACGGCAACAAATTACACATATACACTATAATTTTGAAAAACCCAGTTTTTGCATCCCCTGGAATATTGTCTCGTACCTCCGATTAGGAACCCCTGATGTGTTGTTAGTTGCGAAGTCGTGTCCGACCCATCACGACCCCATGGACAACGTTCCTCCAGGCCTTCCTGTCCTCTGCCATCTTCTGGAGTCCATTTAAGCTCACGCCTCCTGCTTCAGTGACTCCATCCAGCCACCTCGTTCTCTGTCGTCCCCTTCTTCTCTTGCCCTCCATCTTTCCCAGCATTGGGCTCTTCTCCAGGGAGTCCTTCCTTCTCCTTAGGTGGCCAAAGGACTTGAGGTTCAACTTCAGGATCTGGCCTTCTAAAGAGCAGTCTGGGTTGATCTCCTCTAGGACTGACCGGTTGGATCGCCTTGCAGTCCAGGGGACTCGCAGGAGTCTTCTCCAGCACCATAGTTCAAAGGCCTCAATTCTTTGGCGCTCAGCCTTTCTTATGGTCCAACTTTCGCAGCCATACATTGCAACTGGGAAAACCATGGCCTTGACCCCTAATATATATATATATATGAAAAGTTGAGACAGGAACATATTTGTTTCATGCTGTGTAGTGTGTGGCTTCTGTAAAAGCAAACGCCTAAAACTGGTGTTGTAATTGCACAGGAATGTGCCCAGAGGCCTCCCAAGCACACATCCAGGGAAGCCGTCAGAAGAGTGGTGCTCTGTCCATCAGTCTACTGGTAGTTCTTGACTTGCAACTATTTGTTAATGACCGAAGTTAGTGACGACTTTTTACATTTAATGACCGCTGGAGCATCCCCATGGTCACACATTTGGCAATTGCTTCATATTTATGACGGATGCAGTTTCTTGGGTTCACGTGATCACCATTTGCGACCTGACAAGCAAAGCCAATGGAGAAGCCAGTATTCACTTAATACTAACTTAACAACAGTGACTTGCTTACAACTGTGGCAGGAAAGGTGGTAAAATGGAGCAACAGGAAGGCAATTACCTTGGCCCTCTCCCATAGGATGGTGTTCCACCCTTCCAGAAGAAGTCTTGTTTGGAGTGGGGAAAAGAGATTGGTCTTCCTAGAGCATTGATGGCGAACCTTTTAGAGACCAAGTGCCCAAACTGCAACCCAAAACCCACTTATGTATCATCCGGTGCCCGGTGGGCGTGGCCCATTGGGTGGGCGTGGCTGCGGTGGTAACGGCAGACTGGTTGGGACTAAAAAGTTCAATCAATTCCAACTTTCCAAGATCTTTTTTTTCCCGCTAGAAGTTGAAATTGAACCTTTTTTTTGCACACGGCGGCGGAGGCCTAAAGCGAAAA
Source organism: Protobothrops mucrosquamatus (assembly GCF_001527695.2). NCBI lineage: Eukaryota > Metazoa > Chordata > Lepidosauria > Squamata > Viperidae > Protobothrops > Protobothrops mucrosquamatus. Next base: position 116,346 of record NW_015387349.1, on the reverse strand, counting down.
GATTTTATAAAATCCAGCTGAAGGCCTAAGACTTGGGTGACGGTGTGCGTGCCCACAGAAAGGGCTCTGCGTGCCACCTGTGCCATAGGTTCGCCACCACGGCCCTAGAGCTTTATATGAAGAAAAGCAGGAGGGCTCTGCAGAGCACAGACTCTTTTGAGGCTTGGGAAATGAACCCCACACCTCTTGGGGAGCAAGGGTGTTCTTTTGCAAAACTGAAGCCCCAGTTAAGCAGAAGCAGGATTAGCCCCCATTAGCTCCCATGTAACACCGCTGCTGCGCGAGCTGCATTGGCTGCCGGTGGCCTTCCGGGTGCGCTTCAAGGTGCTGACCATCATCTTTAAAGTGCTCCATGGCATCGGACCTGGATATCTTCGAGACCGCCTCCTGCCGCAGATTACCTCCCACCGGCCTGTACGCTCCCACAGAGTGGGTCTCCTCAGGGTGCCGCCGGCCAGACAGTGCCGGCTGGCGACCCCAAGGGGGAGGGCCTTCTCTGTGGGAGCTCCCACCCTCTGGAACGAACTACCCCCAGAGATCAGGGTGATCCCTGATCTCCCTTCCTTCCGCCGCGCCCTTAAGACTTGGTTATTCCAGCTTGCGGGACTGGCCTAGGGGAAAATTTTTAATGGGGGTTTTAAAGTAATTTTAAACTATTAGACCAATTACTAATATTTGTTTTTAATTATGTTTTTAAATCTGTAGTTTTGGGAGTTGCATTTTTATCTGGTTGTTAGCCGCCCTGAGTCCGCAAGGAGAAGGGCAGGATGTAAATATAAATAAATAAATAAATAAATAAAATAGTGAAACAGTAAAATGGGATTTGGTTTTGGCTGGAAACCCCCCCCCCCCTTTATGTAAACTTGAACAATTGTTCAATAGAGCAGTAAAAGGAACTGGATTATTGGAAGCACAGGTGATCCTCAACTTCTATAACCATTCGTTTAGTGACTGGTTGAAGTTAACAACACTGAATAAAAAATATTTGCCACCAGTCCTTGCGTTTATGGCCACTGAAATATCCCGTCACATGACTGCATCCTTCCTTGGAATGATAACTCTTTTTGTTAGCTATTTCCAGTCTAGGTTCCTAATCATAAACTACTACAAGTTTTTGTTTTTAGAAGTAAGCTAACAGAATATACCAGCTCTTTCTAAGGAATAACAAAGAGCATCTGATTTATACCATTGGTGAGCCATCCAAATGGACTAGGACCGCTTAGAAAACAAAGAGTTTTATTTTAGAATAGAATAGAGCTGAAAGGGACCTTGGAGGTCTTCTAGTCCAGCCCCCTGCTCAAACAGGAGAACCTATACCATCTCAGACAGGTGATTGTCTAGTCTCTTCTTAAAAACCTCCAGTGATGGAGCGCCCATGATTTCTGGGGGTAAAGCTGTTCCACTGGTTGATTGTCTTCACTGTCAGGAAGTTTCTCCTTAATTCCAGGTTGCTTCTCTCTTTGCTCAGTTCCCAACCATTGTTTCTCATCCTTCCCTCTGGGGCTTTGGTGAACAACCTGGCCCCCTCTGCCTTGTGGCAGCCCCTCAGATATTAGAACACTGCTATCATGTCTCCCCTATTCCTTCTTTTCTTTAGACTAGCCAAACCCAAGTCCCGCAGCCATTCTTCATATGTTTTGCTCGGGTCCAGCTGCAACAGAGAAAAGAACCTCACCAATAAAAGGTCCCAGGAGATTGGAAAAGGTTTATGTTTTGCCTTGCGCATCAGTAGTGCTTTGAGGTTCAGAAAAGAGGCTTGGGTTTTTTTTTTTTGCCTCTTCAGGGCCAGGAAAAGGAGGCGATTGCAAATTTGGGTCAACGGAAAACCCATCGAGGTGGACCTCCCGTTACATTTCACATAAACTGAAGCACGGGGGGGGGGGGGGAAGACAAAAGGTATTTTTATTACAAGAAAAGCACTAGGAGAAAGTAGGCTATTAACTACAATAATTCAAGCAAGGAGGTAGGAAGGGTAGCAGGTTTCTTTAGAGGCCTTTTGACAGTCAAAACTAATTTCATGGAAGGGTGGGGGTGTCCCCGCTGGCCTCTCAACCGTAAAGGTCCTTTAAGACTCCCAGCGCTGCTCCTGTGACTGTTGTTGCTGCCGACACGGCACCCGGCACCCCTGCAGCCCCTAGACAAAGAGAGGTATAAGGCAAAAGATAAGATGCCAGTCCCCATTGATCAGATCTATCCTTGGGTCAGGGCCAGGGCACGTACCAATGGACTGCAGGGTGGCAACCACGCCCCCAGCGGCCACTCCGCCTCCATTCGCGATGGCAGCAGCAGACATCATTTTGGCCCCAATTGAACCAGCCGCAATTCCTGCAGCACTGAAACCCAGAACGCCAGCTGCGGCCGGGATGCCCACCACAGCAACGCCTGTAGAGGAAGGAAACAAATGGAGCTGACCGTGGTCCTTGTGTCCCAGGAAGAATTGCCAACTTTTAGAGGCCAAGAGAAACTCCATAATGATCTAGGACGGGGGTCTACAACCTTGACAACTTGAAGACTTGTGGACTTCAGATCCCAGAATTCCTCAGCCAGCTATGCTGGCTGAGGAATTGTTGGAGCTGAAGTCCACAAGTCTTCAAGTTGTCAAGGGTGCAGGCCCCTGATCTAGGATGACCTGGCTGTCTTCTGAAAGACAACAGCCTAAACTAAGGATCTCCAAACTTGGTCACTTGTGGATTTGTGGAATTCAACTCGCAGAGTTCCTCAGTCAGCAATGGGGAAGAAAGAGCGCATGTCCTGAAGGCTTCTGGAGCATGTTGGTCCCAGAAGGATCAGTTACACACATGTTCTGTTCCACAAGTTTGCACCGGATGGTACCTGATGCACAGTCAAGATGGTCCACCTGCGGCTTGCTGGTTCCCACCACTGGCTGCAGAACGATTAATTCCAGCAGCAGTTTCTGACTAAGGTTTTGGAGGACATGAATACGAAGCATGGGGATGGGAGTAGTTTAGCTAACCCTCCCCACAACCAGGATCGAAAAGAGCCATGCCCTTCCAGGCAATGCCAGCACAGGACTTTTGGGGTTCCTACAGAAGATAGCACATAGTTGAATTGTGGTCCCCAATCCTGCAGTGAATCCCTCTCCTTGAGAATAATTCAGATTCCCCATCCTGATTTCCTCCAGGTTCAGGTAGACTTAGGATATGGTTGTTAAGCCAATGGGGTGGCCATTAAACAAACCCATTCTTCTGAAACTGACCAAAAACAGTCATGTGACCGCAGGACACGGCAATGGGTTATAAAGGCGAGCCTATTGCCAAACGCCCAAAATGTGGTCATGTGGCCATGCTGGAGGAGCAGAAGCAACATTTTTCCACCCCTGGAAATGCTTTATGGGTTGTAAAACATCCATTCCGAGGTTGTTGTCACTTCAAGCAGTCATAAGCCGAGGACTAACTGTCTACAAAGGCTATAATCCCAGGATTTACGTGCAGCAAGGTTAATTCTTTTCCTGTTCTGGTGATTTTTGAACAGAAAGCCCAGAATCCCACCCAATGTTCAAGGACTTTGAGCGATGGAATCCAAACGACTGGACATCATCAGCTTAGCTATTTTTCTCTTTCACCCCCTTCAGCCCCCACCTCTTACATGGAAGACACTAAAAGTCAAGGACCAAGAGAATAATCTCAAACCCTCAAGTTCCCACAAGGACCTGCATTTATATACGGATGGAGGAAGAAACCAGCAACTCACCCAGGCCAATCGCAGCACCAAGTATAGAATCTGGGGGTAAAGAGACTTATATTAATGAAGTAAACAAGACTGTAGTGCACAAGAATCGAAAAACCAAACAAAAGTAGTGTGGTAACAATCTAGACAAAATTGGACCAACCAGTTTACTGAACTCTACCTTCCTGACTATGTTCATGCCACATTTTCCAGCCTCCACCATAAATGAACCCCAAACAGTGTCATGTGTACTTGGGTGATAACACCATCCTGTGACTCTTAAGAGGCTGTAGGGAAGCTACTAACCCATTTTTCCCCAAGTGAGATCACAAGACCACAAATGGAGTGGTTGGAGCACACTCATCAAATCTGGTACACAAAAGTGTTAAAAGCTAGATGAAAAGCTGCCAGGCACAAAGAATCATAGTTAAGTTCTAGGTAAGCCGATTTATTGCTCAGGCCTATACGCAAGAATCTGGTCAACTAGAGATTAGCATTAAATTGGCACTAGGTAAGAGTTAACAGAATTCAAGAGGGGCGGGGCTCGGATCCCTTGTGGGAACTTAAGGACTCCATCTGATTCCTCTCTTGATTCTGGCTATCCTCCTACAAAAAAACAACACAAAGGCCTATATGAAAACCAAAATTATTGCTCCTCTTTCCATTGATATTGCTTTATTTTAACATCATATTGTTACTTCGTATCAGCATTTCTCATTCTCGGCTCCTTTAAGATATGTGGACTTCAATTCCCAGAATTCCCCAGCCAGCCTGCTTTATATGACCTATAGAATAAAATGTGACTGAAAGATTTGTCATTTTTTTTTCTGTCAACACACTGGCATCCATTAAAAAATCAAATTCTGATGCTCCCCTCTCAGAAAATACAGGTAATCCCCGAGGTACGAGCCTAATAGAGCCTGCCCATTAGGCTCGTAATCATCAAGTGAATCAGACTCAATGTTACATTTTAAAATCAAACTCATTAATTGAATCAAATAGGTCGTTAAATGAACAAAGATTTGATTTACTATTTCCTCCAATGGCTGCCTCAAATGAGAGACTTTTCCCCGCTGCTGCTGCAGGCTGTTTCCAGCCACAAATCAGCTGTTTCCAGTTTCAGTCACCAGAGTACTTGTAAACTGCCTCCCAAGTAGGCAGTAGGTTTTTTTTTAAAAAGTCATTTGTTGCTAGGCAGCTCAAGCTTCTTCAGAGGGGGGTGGAGAACTCTATGATTGCAGCTGCCAGTAAAGTAAAGTAAAAAGAGTAAAGTAAAAGTAAAGAGTAAAGTAAAAAAGTAAAGTAAAAAGTAAAGTAAAGTAAAAAGTAAAGTAAAGTAAAAAGTAAAGTAAAGTAAAATAAAATAAAAAGTAAAGTAAAGTAAAGTAAAGTAAAGAGTAAAGTAAAGTAAAATAAAAAGTAAAGTAAAGTAAAGTAAAGTAAAGTGTAAAGTAAAGTAAAGTAAAGTAAAGTAGGAGTTTACAGAAATCTCTGATTGCTTTAAAACACACACAAACACTTGCTGGCCATTAGCTTAAACGTCTCCAGCCAGGCATGCAGAGGGAGACGGGGTACTGTCGATTTGCTAGTTTGCAACAGTAACTGAGATGGAAGGGACCTTGAGGTCATCTAGTTTAACCCACTGCTCTCACAAGAGAGTACAGCATTGTACTGTATTTCTGATAAATGCCTATCCAGACTCTTCTTAAAAGCCTCCAGTGAGAGAACACCCACAACCTCTGGAGGCAATTTAAATTTAAAACCTTCTCATAGGCCCAAACCGGCCCAGGCAAGTCACAGAGTTAAAATGGTCGCCGCAGCGGCCGAGACTCAATCCAAGTCACATGGCTACAGAGGCCTGTTTTTGATCGCAATTTTGAATTTTTAACATAAGTACCCTTTCTGAATAACCTCATTTTTGTGAAATGTCGCTAAATAAACGCTCGTATCTGGGGGAATTACCTGCAAGCCGAAATGATGAACGTCCACTCAAGCTAACAGCACTATCTGGGATGAAATGCTTTATCCAAGTTTCCATTGCAATGACGACAGCCGTTTCTCATTTGCCAGTTTATTAACTCTAGCTTCCTATAATCCATTTTAGGCTTTAAGGAGCACATTAGCAAATGAAATAGATGGTAGCAACACTCTATATCAGGGGTCTTCAAACTTGGCCCTTTTATGACTTGTGGACTTCAACTCCCAGAATTCCTCAGCCAGGCACGCAAGTCATAAAAGGGCCAAGTTTGAAGACGCCTGCTCTATATGTATTAGCCTTTAGCTTAGTTGTTAGACCTCCACTCTGTCTGCCTGTCTCCTCTTTCACATTTCACATTGCCTCCACCTCAGAACGCGCAACCCGACACTGCTGCTGTGCTGACACTTTCAACCGACGCAACAGACTCACCCCGAACAGCTTTATCCACAGTTCCTCTCTTGCTAAAACTCTCCAAATCCAATGCAGAGCAAGGTCGCGTAACCCTTTGGAAATACAACTCTGCTTTCTTGTCACAATTCCCGTAGAGGATGGCCCTTAAGAGTGTTGGGGTTTTGCCCACTTGAGAGTGAAGGAAGCCGGTGCGAAGTACCGCCATTTCACAAAGCATATTGTGGTGGGAATGTAGTCTGGATTCCCAGGAGGGAGGAGCTGCTTTCCAGAGAGCAAAGAGGCAATGCAGCTTGAAGAGTTTGGCTAGCAGGAAAGGGGTTAAAACGTCTCCTCTCTAATTATTCCCAGAGTATATCTGCAATTATGCAAACAGTTGCTTCAGTCTGGCAAGATTCTTCTCTAGAGACATATGAAACAATGAATAATACTGTATCTTCAAAAAAATAAAATTCACAAGGAAAGAACCACCCATTGCCTTTCCTATATATCCTCATCAGCAAAGGCAAATTAGAGCCAGTTTGGTCTAGTCCAGGGGTAGGCAACCTTGGCTCTTTTATGACTCGTGGACTTCAACTCCCAGAATTCCTGAGCCAGCATGGCTCAGCATGGAAACCTCTCCCTTTCCCCTCAGCATGGCTGGCTCAGGAATTCTGGGAGTTGAAGTCCACGAGTCATAAAAGAGCCAAGGTTGCCTACCCCTGGTCTAGTGCAGAGGTCCCCAACCTTTTGGGCACCCGGGACTGGTTCCATGGAGAGAGGTTTTTACGGAGTGGAGAGTGCATGGTTTTGTGTGCTGCCTGCATCCCACGGATGGGGCTTTGCTTGTTTGTGTGGACTGGTTGGTGGCATGCTGCGGCCCGGTACTGGTCCACAGACTGGGAGTTGGGGACCCCTAGTCTAGTGGTTAAGGCACCAGACTAGAAAGCGGGAGCCTGTGAGTTCAACTCCCACCTTAGCCATGAAAGCCAATCACTCACTCTTAGTCCACCCCACCAGGCTGTTGTGGGGAAAATAGAAGGAGGAAGATGGAAGTTTACCACCTTGAGTTATTTGTCAAAACAAAGGTGGGACACAAATAGGTGAAGAACAACAAAGGAAACTAAAGTAACTGCAGGTGCCATTCATAGTTCCTGGGGCCTGACATTTATTTTTTGCTTGATACAAACCCCAAGGAAACTATTCTATTATTTGGAGGAGAGGGCGAATCATACCAATTCAAATGGCAGGGGACACAATCTGAAACTGACGAAGCATGACGGGCAGGCCCAAGTACTAATAGCAAAAAAATATTTGCATTCCAACTAGCTGTAGTTGACTGCACAAAGCGACTAGATCTAGGAACCCCCCTTTATGGCTGCACTCCCATAACCGGCCTCTCCTGGTTCCTTAATATAACTTAACCATCCAAAGGAAACAAGACTTTCAAGTGAACAAAGCAGGAAAAAAAAAATCAGGTTTAAATCTAACTTGCTTAGTTATAATATTGTGGCTGTAGACTGACCACCTAGGTTGCTTCATTCATTTGAGGGTAATAAAAGCAAGGAGAAATATTTCCAAACAAAACCAAATTGGGAAAAGGGGAAATTCAGGGAAGGGAGGGGAAGGGAAGGAAGAGGGGAGAGGGAAGAGGGGAGGGAGAAGGGAAGGGAGAGGGAGCAGGGCAGAAGGGGAGGGCAGGCCTGAGGGGAAAGCATCTGCTACCAGGAAGGGTGGAAGGAAACTGCCTTGCTAACAATTAGGAGGTACTCAAAGAGCAAACTCACCCATTGGTAATGATTGGCCTTCTTTTCCAGCCGATGCAGCGAGCCCTGCACAAACACAAATGCAGCTGAGCCAGCCCAAAAGGAATTATGTGCAGGAATTTTCTCACCCTGATCTTGGGAAGAGGAGACCCAACCATTCTCTCCCCCCCCCCCCCGCCGTGCATCTTGCTGGAAACAGGTGAGCCAATCCTAACCCAAAGGCTCCCTCGGCAGTTCCAACCCCCATCAGCCCCAGCCAGCAGGAACAGGATGCTGGCTTGTGTAGTTGAGCAAAAGGAGAGAGAGAGAGAGAGAGAGAGAGACAGACTCTTCTCGCCTGCCGGATCAGGCGCTTGGAGGAGTTGCAGGGGCCTCTTGGAAAGGAGCCATTCCTTGCCACCCTTCCCTCCTCCTCCTCCTCCCCCCTTGCAAGGGGGCGCAAAATGCATTCCCTTCCCCTTCCAGCAAGCCCTTTTCAAAGCCTTCCGCGAGCATCAGGGGGG
>NW_015387349.1:85813-107289 GCF_001527695.2 Protobothrops mucrosquamatus | reverse complement strand
CCCCCCCCCCCCCCAGAGAAAGAAATATTTTGGGAAATACTTTAAAAGATAGAATATATTTCCCTAAAGCAGGGGTAGGCAATCTGGGCTCTTTTTATGACTCCTGGACTTCAACTCCCAGAATTCCTGAGCCAGCATGGCTCAGCTTGGAAACTTCTCCCTTTCTCCTCAGCGTGGCTGGCTCAGGAATTCTGGGAGTTGAAGTCCAAGAGTCATAAAAGAGCCAAGGTTGTCTACCCCTATCCTAGGACGAAGATTAAGAGCCGGGGTCTTCAAACTTGGCCCTTTTATGACTGGTGGGTTTCAACTCCCAGAATTCCTGAGCCAGCATGGCTCAGCTTGGAAACCTCTCCCTTTCCCCTCAGCATGGCTGGCTCAGGAATTCTAGGAGATGAAGTCCACGAGTCACAAAAGAGCCAAGGTTGCCTACCCCTGTCCTAGACCTAGGCCGCTTTATGACTCGTGGACCTCAACTCCCAGAATTCCTGAGCCGGCTCAGTATGGCAACCTCTCCCTTTCCCCTCAGCATGGCTGGCTCAGGAATTCTGGGAGTTGAAGTCCACGAGTCATAAAGCGGCCTAGGCCTAGGGCAGGGCTTTTCAACCAGTGGTACGGGTACCACCTGTGGTACATTGGCACCTGGCAGGTGGTACATTGGCACCTGGCAGTAGCGGGGGAGGGGAATGAGAGTGCCACCAAGCAGGCAGGCAGGTGTCTTGCTCGGCTGTGCCTTGGGGGGCACTTTTTTCAGTGCCATTGTAACTTCGAACAGTCACTAAGCCAGTGGTTCTCAACCTTTTTAATGCCGCGACCCCAACCGGTCGTAAGTCGAGGACTAAACCGGTCGTAAGTCGAGGACTACCCAACCTGTCGTAAGTCGAGGACTTTCCCTGCCCGGGAGCGCCGCGCATGCGTGGTTCCGCCCCTTGCGCTGGCCGAGGTGTAGCTGGCAAGCGGCAGAGACGGAGCAGGACGACCACCAGCTGGCCCAGCCCAAGGGAGGTAAGGCACCTGCCGGAAAAGGGGAAAAAAATGGCGGACAGCCTTGCTTGGCGACCCCCGTGAAATGGTTGATCAACCCCAAATGGGGTCCCGACCCACAGGTTGAGAACCACTGCACTAAGCAAACTATTGTAAGTCGAGGACTACCTGTACTTTATCACTTTTTTCCTTTTTTGGGGGGGGCATCAAGTTTTTGACCCCTTGCTAGGTGACTGGTGGTACTCGGATATTGCCATATCCTAAAAGTGGTACAATGGGTGAAAAGGTTGAAAAGCCCTGGCCTAGGGCACGGGTAGGCAACCTTGGCTCTTTTATGACTCGTGGACTTCAACTCCCAGAATTCCTGAGCCAGCATGGCTCAGCATAGAAACCTCTCCATTTCTCCTCAGCGCGGCTGGCCCAGGAATTCTGGGAGTTGAAGTCCACGAGTCATAAAAGAGCCAAGGTTGCCTACCCCTGCCCTAAAGGATTTTAAAGGTAGAAACCAACCCCCCCCCCCAAGTCTCTCTGTCCCAGACAGAAACCAAGTCTGCAAATTGCAGATGTGATAATCTTGTCAGACTGGAGTCAGGAAACTGGGATTAGGAAGAAAGATACCCAGAATCAACACCAAAAATCTAAGAATCATCATCCACAGCCCCAGGGAAGCAGGATATGACCCTTGGGACTTAATAGGATTAACCCACCACCATCAGAATACCAGAAAGGCACCCACAGACTCAGTTTGTGTTTGCAGACCTTATCCTTTGATATGTGGATTGGGTCTGGGCAACTTACTTGAGGAAGTTTGCTAATGTTAGTTGATTAACTTAGTTTCAGCTTGACTGTTAATAATCTAGCAGAGACAGTGATTCTCAGACCATTGTGGATTCTGTTAATATTTTAAGGGGAAGATGGAAACAGTACACAGAATAAAATATATTTGGGTATCAAACTTCTCACAAGAGTCAAGAAAAGAGAAAGAAACGTCCAAAGAAGCCATTTCCAGTCTTTTTTGCAGCATACAAACATAACTCCTACCTAACTCCTAATTCCTCCTTCCTTCCAAACAGCTCTGGTTCATCAATCCAAAACTCGCCTTTCGAAGCTTGGAAAGCCAGATGGGATAACACAATTGCAGTGGTGAGCCAGCATTCATAGTGTTAAGAGGATTTTCCTTACACATTTACAGTATGTTTAAATTAAGGATTGTTGAAAGACAGCATAAATGAGCACAGCAGGTTGGCAAGCCGTCATAAAGGAAGACAAATATTTTATATATTTGAAGATATATGCCTAGGAAAGACGAGATGCTTCTTTGCAAGACATTTGTGGTTAATTATAGACGAGGAAACATCCCTTTTAGCAGAATATGGAAAAAAGTAAGAACTGCACAGGAGGAAGATAGGTAGCTCTTGGCTTATGGCCATAATTGAGTCTGCAGTTTTGGTTCTAAGGTAATAATAATAATAATGATGATGATGATGTTGATGATGATGATGATGATGATGATGGAAGGTACCTTGGAGGTCATCTAGTCCAACCCCTGCTGCTCAGGCAGGAAACCCTATACCGTTTCGGACAAATGGCTGTCCAGTCTCTTCTTAAAAACTTCAAGTGTTGGAGCATTCACTGCTTCTGGAGGCAGGTTGTTCCACTGGTTCTAACTGTCAGGAAGTTTCTCCTTAGTTCTAGGTTGCTTCTCTCCTTGATTAGTTTCCATCCATTGCTTCTTCTCCTGCCTTCAGGGGCTCTGGAGAATAGCTTGACTCCCTCTTCTTTGGGGCAGCCCCTGAGATATTGGAACACCGCTATCCTGTCCCCCCTCGTCCTTCTCTTCATTAAACTAGACATACCCAATTCCAGCAACCATTCCTTATATGTGGTTGTGACAGTTCTTAGTGGGTTACCATGTGACCACACTCAATTTTACAACCTGTTTTGCAGTAGTTGTTAAGCAAACATTATTTGCTATGAGACATTGTGGTCACATGACTGTGGGGGAGGGGGTGGCCATGGGAACTTTTTGGGGGGGCTCTGTCATAAGTCACTGGTTATTAAGTTGAGGAGTACGTGTATTGCAATAAGTTAATACATTCCATTTGATAATGACTAGCTAAATCTTTCAACTGAAAACCTGTTTTACTAAATTTCTACACCACCCAGATGACTCTATAAGAGTAAGAAGAGACTGGACAGCCATTTGTCCGAAATGGTATAGGGTTTCCTGCCTGAGCAGGGGGTTGGACTAGATGACCTCCAAGGTCCCTTCCAACTTTATTATTATTATTATTATTATTATTATTATTATTATTATTATTATTATTATTATTATTATTGAGCTAGGAGAGCAATCCACTCTGGCTGCCATCCCGTGTTACATGGGTTGAGCAAATATATTTTCGATGACCTCCGTTGATCATCTGGCATATTTTATCGAATTCTTGGATTGGCACAAACTGGGGGAAAGATTGGACAATGGAATATTTATTTGGTTCAGGTTTACTGCTGTTGGAGAAAACATTTTGAAGATCTCTTGACCGTTACCCATTGGGCCTCTGCTCTTCAGGGAAAGATGGAGTTGAGATGGCCAAAAATATAACAGGCATCAAGAATGCAACCCCTTTTTAAAACGTTGACTCTACAGTTGATTCACAAAAGCTGCGTGGACTTACATGTGCAGAGTTCCAGCTACTTTATTATAGTCTGTCTATAATGCAGAATTTCCCCAGTCTGGCAGCTCTCTCTTGGGAACAATTATATAAGACTTTAAAGAATTCAGGGAGGGTTGCCTGGTTCTTTATGGTTCCGCAGTGACTTGATCCCTCCTCCCTGCCTGCCAGGGTGCTTCCAAAGAACAACACTGATTTCTGTTTTGACAGGAGATCTAGAAGGCTGGCTATTGCAGGGAGCCCTGGGCCAAGGGGTGGGGCAGCTGCACAGAGGCGTAATGTTATGTGGAAAAAAACCTTGGGAGACTCAGGCTAAGAGACGCTGCCAAGGGAGGGAATGGTTAGAATGGCCAGAGAAAGCATAACCTGCGTGGGTCAAGGTTGAAAAACTCTGTTCTGATTGGTGCTGGCAGGATCTTAATTCTGGACTGGCAAAAATACCACCGAGCTTGGTCAGCATGACCAATTCCAGGGGGCACTTTTGGGGTGGACATAAAAAAATCTTTCAAACCTTTTGGAGATTCTGTGACTGAGGGAGGTTTTGAACCCGGGTCTCCCCGATACCAGTCCAGCACCTTAAAACACGATCCCACATCAGTTCTCTTTCCCAGATCCCCGTTTGGCTCAGTAGTACCATCCAAAAGGGTTGTCTTTGTTGTCATCTTTCATCTTTCCAATCTCTCTTTTGTTTTAATTCTTGGATTTCCTGGTGGTCTTCTATCCATGTAATAACCAAGTCAAATTTGACTTCCCACTTAAACAAGTTTTAGCAAGACAGGAGGCACTTCATGTGTGTGTGTGTAGGGTGTGTGTGTCTGTGGTTTCCCCAAGTTCTTGCAGAGGGTTAAAAAGAAATTTGTTCTCAGGCATAGGTCCAACCTCGTCTGTGTTTTCCATTTCAAAACAAGACAGCAATGAATCATTCATGTGCCGCAGTTGCTCTTTTGAGATCTGAAAGATGTTTTAGAAGCTGCAATGTGGTGATTTGGACTTACCGATGGAAGTCTTTGTCCACAGCTCGGCCAGGGAATCTGAGAGGGGGTTATCTCCTCCCCTGCCATAAACCGGAGATATCCTTTCGCTCTAAACCAGTCTTCTCGCCCCACAATGCCCATCCTCAATGCTCAATATTGGACCTCAATGCCCATCATCTCCAGGCAACATTTGGAATGAAGGTTATTTTAGCAGAAGGTTATTTGGAATGAAGGTTATTTATCTCCTCCCGGTTCTGTTGGCCGGGGAGGAGATCCTACACATCTGTCTGGTGCCACTTTTGTGAATTTGAGCTGAGGCACAAGGCTCCCTTCAGGAGAGCTTTCCTATCTTGGCAACTTCCAGATGTGACCATTGTTCTTAGCAGCAGCCACATTAGGGAAGTCCTTGATGCTCTCTGAGCTCTTTTAGCATTACATATAGCATTACAGCATTTAGGCTTATATACCACCCCATAGCATTTTATAGCAGAGGTCCCCAACCTTGGCAACTTGAAGACTTGTGGACTTCAACTCCCAGAATTCCTCAGCCAGCTTGGCTGACTGAGGAATTCTGGGAGTTGAAGTCCACAAGTCTTCAAGTTGCCAAGGTTGGGGACCCCTGCTTTATAGTATTCTCTGGGCAGTTTACAGTTAGAAGCATTATCTGCGTATTGTCCCCAACAATTTGGGTTCTCATTTTACCAACTTCAGAAGGATGAAAAGCTGAGTCAAGGATCAAACTCCTGGCAGTGGGCAGAGTTTGCCTGCAATGCTGCACTTTAACCACTGCGCCACCAAATCGATATTGCTTATGCCTGTGTGTCTGTTGATGGCTAATTTGTCGGAGTGTCAGGCTTCCAGAAATTCTCCAGTATTTTTGGCTTAGCTTGGTCTATGAGAGCCAGAGTTTCCCATGTCAACTGGGAAATTAGTCATCTACCTTTAGAGTCCTCTGGACATAGACACAGGCTATCTACGAGACTGCCTTTTCCTAAGGATGTCTACCTGTCCTACCAGGTCAGATGAGATGGACACTCCCTTCCCCTAAATTTTGCCACCTGATGGGATCTAGGAAGCATGCCTTTTCCGTGGCAGCCCTGCCCTATGGAACTCTTTGCCCCATGAAGTTCAGCAGGCCTTTGCCCCCCCCAGCCTTCCGCAAAGATTTAAAGACCTGGTTTCCCCCCCCCCCAAATGCTGGGAGGAGAGTAGATAAATCACCCTTTAGCACTTGGATCTGATGCCAGGTTTATGTTGTTTTTTAAGGTTTTCATTGGTTTGGCTTTATAGTTTTAATATGATTTCATGTGTCTTTTGGTGTTTGATTGGGAGCCAACCAGAGTTAGTTGAAAGCTGGATGGCTACGTAAGTGTTCTCAATAAACAAACTGGGGGAGTTTGATTATTTATTTGTTGCATTTATATGTCGCCCCTCTCAGTCTGCAAGGCTACTCGGTTCAGGTTCCCCCCCCCTCTAAAAAGAGGTGCAAACCAGGTTTAAGAAGACCATCTTAGCAGAGTAAGCAGGACATTTTCCCCCCCAGTTGGCCAATGTCAGTCACAAAGAAGAGACGCCCCTCCCTTGATTTCTCCTTTTTATTGTCCACAAAGGTTGCTCAGAGGCATAATACTGTCACCGTGACATTGAGCGCAGCAGCCCCCGTCAATGCCCCACCGAGAAACAGCAGCACCCCCTCCTCAAAAAAAAAAAAAAAAAAGCACAGTGTGTTGGACGATGGCAGCTGCTGAGTCGCTAACAGTGCACACACACATACACTCACACACAGCCACACAATGTTGCCCATCTCCTGGCTGAGACCGACAGGGAGAGGTCTTTAAATAAGAGATCTAGATCCATGTTTCTCAACCTTGGCTGGCTGGCTGGCTGGCTGAGGAATTGGTAGAGTTAAAGTTGTCCAGGTTAGGAAACACTGATCTAAATGCTTCCCGTTAGCCGGAACACACACTTGCCTGCAACACTGACACACCCTTGTTTAGGAAAACCCTTCTGGAGTTGGGGGGTCTGATCTCCCCGTCTCGCGATCTGGCCCTCACCTAAAAATGCAGCCCCTCTCCCCAAGGGGCAGCCAGATCACAGAGGCGCAGTCCTCCTGCTAACATCAAAGTTTATATACATTATTCACATCCTTTGTTACCCAGCCAGTTAAATAACTATGTGGTTATATAGTGTTGAAGATGAGCTATGAGATGGGGGTCAGTCTGATAAGGTGCTTATTAAAAAAATAATACTAGTCATAAAATGAGGACAGGAAGAAGAGTGAGTGAGTCCACAGGGCTGGCACCCCAGCCTGGCTCCTTGCGTTGCCCTCAAGTCCACAGAGGGGCAGAATTCGCCCCAGGTCGTCCTCCTCCTCCATTCTAACGTAGCCTGCAGCTGGCCCGCTGTTGCCCCCGTCCTTTGGCATCCCCCTCTACAGAACTTCTGCAGGAGGAAAAGAAAAGAGACAAATCAGAAATTTGGAGGACTAAAACGCTCCAGCTTTGACCCAGCCAAGCTTCCCTGTACAAGACAGGACTGAATGTAGGTAGTCCTCCAGTTACAATGGATGGAAACTAACCAAAAAGAGAAGCAACCTAGAACTAAGAAGAAACTTCCTGACAGAACAATTAACCAGTGGAACAACCTGCCTCCAGAAGCAGTGAATGCGCCAACACTGGAAGTTTTTAAGAAGAGACTGGACAGCCATTTGTCCGAAATGGTGTAGGGTTTCCTGCCTGAGCAGGGGGTTGGACTAGGTGACCTCCAAGGTCCCTTCCAACTTTATTATTATTATTATTAAGCGAAATCAATGGGAAAGCTGGATTCGCTTAATGGCCATGGGATTCATTTAACAACTGCTTGAAATTGGGTAATAAAGGTTGTAAGATCCGGCGTGACTCACTTAACAACCGCCTGGCTTAGCATCGGAAAGTCTGGCCCCAACTGTGGCCGTAAGTCGAAGCGTTCTGTACTCTATGAGCTGTTAGGGAGGGGCTGTCCTCATCCTTTTTCTCTCCCACAATATCTGGGCTGAGTTGCCTCTTGACTCCTCTGGAATGCAGCCCCTCCCTCCTGGGAGCCCGCCTCCCTACTGAACCCCATTGGACAGAAGATGCTCTGTGCTGGAGAATGGCAGCGACCTTACCTGTCACCTGGGGCGCCTTGGCCACGGCGTTGTTGAGGAAGGGCTCCTTGTTGGCAAAAGGCAGGATGGGCTCATCGGCCACGCTTAGCCCGGACCCTGCAGGGTGCTCCCGTCCACCGGGCTCCTGGGGAGAGGGGAAGCCATTCTCATGCTTGCTGGACTGCAGGCCGTTCACCAGGGCCAGGGTGGGGTTGATGGGGGAGCTGCAGCGGAAAGAGAAGTGGGGGTGAAGTCACGGCATCCTCAAGGAGACGCGGAGGAAGGCAAAGGTGGGCAGAAGGGAGAACACCCAGATCTACATTCTGGAGAGCAGATCTTTGCACACAACACACAGGTGCTGACACACAAGAAATCTTTGCTTTAGCCCCCAAGGGTTCTTCCTTGGATTGGCGGAAGGACTTTTGAGCTGGCTGGGGAATTCTGGGAGTTGAAGTCCTCACATCTTCAAGTTGCCAAGATTGAGAAACACCCATCTGGATAATTTGGCCGATCTTGAAAAAAGCTCAGCTGGTTGGACCTGATTAGTAGCTGGATGGAGGAATACCAGAAAAATCCAGGGCATTCCAAAAGGGAAAGCTTTAGCGGCCCTGGCCTTATCGTTGACAAGAAAACCCCCTAGATGCGTGAAGCTCCACTTGAGGGAGGCCTTTATCGTTTTATAGCAACAAAGAAGGGGATTCTGGGAAAGTATCTGCCGTGGCATTCCTGTAACGTTCCGATCGGTCTTTTCAACTCTACATACCTGTGCTGCATGCCTTCCGGACCTGGCCCTTTGCGACCGGCTGGACTTGAGGGTTGCATCTCGGGCAGTTCTTCTTCCTTGGGAAGACTTCCGGGATATTTCTTGCTATCTGAAAATGGAAGAAAATCTTCTATTAAGCCCCCTGGAGGCCACAGAATAGTAAAAGAAATAGCAATAGCACTCAAGACTAATATACCGCTTCACAGTGCTTTACAGCCCTCTCTGAGCAGTTTTCCAGAGTCAGCCTATTGCGCCCCCCCCCCAACAATCAGGGTCCTCATTTTACCGATCTCGGAAGGATGGAAGGCTGAGTCAACCGTGAGCCGATCAGGATCGAACTCCAGGCTGTTTGCCTGCTACACTGCATTCTAACCACGGCACCACAAGGAAAGGAGGGGAGAAATAGCAATAGCACTTAGAGCACGGGTCGGCAACTCGCAGCTCCGGAGCCACATGTGGCTTTTTGAGCCTTTTCCTGTGGCTCCCAGCCTCTGCCATTTGCAGAAAGAGAGAGAGAGAGAGAGAGGCACTTGTGCTTCCCTTCTCTCTCTCTCTCTCTGTGCGTGTGTGTGCGTGTGTGTGTGTGTGTGTGTGTAAAAGAGAGTGGCCTCACGCTGTTCTCGGACAAGCTGACAAGCTTATTAGGTGGGGCTTCTGCCTTTGCTGCGTCTCAGCAGGAAGCAGCAGTTCTCTCTCTCTCTCTCTCTCTCTCTCTCTCTCTCTCTCTCTCTCTCTCTCTCTCTCTCTCTCTCTCTCTCTCTCTCTCCCTCCCTCTCTCTCTCTCTCTCTCTCTCTCACTGAGTGGGGGAAGAGGACTGGCAGACCAAGGGCAGGAGAGAGCCAGCCCAATAAGAATGTGTGTCAGCTTGTCCGAGAACAGCGTGAAGCCAGCTTGCCAGGTGAGCAGAAGATTGGAGAGAGGGGGGAGAGAGAGGGAGGGAGGCAAAGAGAGGGAGAGAGAGAGGGAGGGAGGGAGAGAGAGAACTTATGCACAGCAGCCTCTATTTCTTTTTAACTAAACTCTTCAATCAAGCTCCTCTCCCCTTGCGCGTGCGTGCACACGCACAAGTTTTGCGGCTCCCAGTGTTTTCTTTTCTCTGGGAAACGGGTCCAAGTGGCTCTTTGAGTGTTTAAGGTTGCCGACCCCTGACTTAGACTAATATACCGCTTCACAGTGCTTTACAGCCCTCTCTAAGCAGTTTACAGAGTCAGCCTTTTGCCCCCCAACAATCCAGGTCCTCATTTTACCGACCTGGGAAGGATGGAAGGCTGAGTCAACCTTCAGCCACTCAGGATCGAACTGCTGGAGTGAGTAGTGAGTTAGCCTGCAGTGCTGCAGGCCAACTGCTGTGCCCCCACGGTCCTCCCAGGACCTCCTCCTCCGCCTTCCCCCCCAAAAAAAGAAAGCTGGAGTTCTTAATGGGGCCCCAAATGAATCTATATTCATCACGGGGAGTCTAGGAGCAGAGTTCATTAAAAAAAAAAAAGAGAAATAGGCTCACGAGATTACAGGTAGTCCTCAATATATGACAACAGCTGGGACCAGAATTTCCATTGCTAAGCAAGGCGGTTGTTAAATGAATCACATGGGCCTTAAAGCGAATCCAGCTTCCCCCGCTGACTTTGCTTGTTGGAAGCCAGCTGGGAAGGTCACAACTGTTGATCTCGTGACCCTGGGATGCTGCGACCGTTGTAAGTACGTGGTGGTTGCCAAGCCCCTGAATTTTGAGCGTGTGATTATGGGAATGCGTGTGATGGTCACAAGTGGGAGGACCAGTTGTCAAATCGCTTTTTCCGGGGTGGCTGCAACTTCACACGGTTGCTGAACGAATGGTGCTAAGTTGAAGACAACCTGTAATCCGATTTCATAGGGAGGATATTGAAGGATGCAGAAAGGGATTCTCACCTGGACACACTCCACCCCCTTGCTTCCCTTCCTTGCCGTTCACCATCTTCTTGTCCTCTTTCTTCTGCAAAAAAAGGAGTGGAGATCTATTTAAGGGAGAAGGAAGCAAGTCTTCAGCCAGTATGTTGGCGGAGGTTCACGCTTGCTATCATCTCGTGGAAGGAAGGAAGGAAGGAAGGAAGGAAGGAAGGAAGGAAGGAAGGAAGGAAGGAAGGAAGGAAGGAAGGAAGGAAGACTCACGAATGAAGGCAAATATACGTGTCCCAGGATAATGTTGCAAGATCCAATCTGGGTCGGTCAGCGTGGCCAGAGGCTCTGTCTTCCCAGGTTTCGGACTTGTGCTGGAGCCCACCTTCAGGGAATTTCTACTGGAATACATGCTTTGGGCTATATAAAGCTCGGAAGAGTAATCCTCTGGTCACGGTGCCTGATCCAGATTGCAAGGAAAACTCTCCACTGTTTCTGGGCCTCTGCAAAGGCCCCCGAGTTGGTGGGGTGCCAGAGACCCAAGGTTGCCCTATCGTAAGAGGGGCACAGCAGACTGGCAGACCCAAAGCTTCTGTGGAGCAGCTGGGCATAAATGTTTTAAGAGCCTTGGGAGAGCCCAGGATGAATTGCGCTCCCGTTCATCCAGAAGGAGGGCTGCTCTCTGCTACCTCTTCCGTAGGCATCACCCTATCTAAGGCCAGAAACAGCAGCTCATGATCCTCTCATCTGCCGGAAGAGGCCAGGAAAATCAATCACCCGTGCATCAGCTCCATCGGCTTTTCGTGTCCGTTTCATGATCTCTTCCAGGCGCTGCAAGGAGAAAAACAGAACAAGATGGTCAAAAAGAAGAAGAAAAAAGGCCCTATTGAAATGCAAAAATTTGCTGCCTCGCCAGCCACAACAGGAGGGGAAGCCTGATTTTATAAAACAGTGAGACGATACAGGGATTTATTTGGATGTTTTGCTATGAGGTAAGGTATGCGAGAAGATCCTGTACGTTTTTCCGAACCAGAAGGATTCACACGGGGAATCCTGAGCAAGATTCAGGATCCTGAACAAGAATTACATTCCACCATTGAAGTGTTATCCCAGTACACTTGGGACCAGGATTTCCACCGGTTGTTCAGTGAGTCGCACCCAATTGTGTGACCTTTTTGCGATGGTTGTTAAGCAGATCACGGCAGTGGCTAAGCGAATCATGAGATCGTTAAGCAAACTCTGGCTTTTCTCATTGACTTTGCTTGTCAGAAGCCAGTTGGGAAGGTTGCAAATGGCAATCTCAAGACCCCTGAACCATACAACCGTTGTCAACACTGCTAATATTGAATATTCTTGCTTTGACAAAATATGCAGAACTGTCTGGTACTTTTGAGTTAATTCAGATGAGAATGAGGAGAGAAAAGCCCATGGAAGTGAATCTTTGCCCTCCAGGTTAATTGGAAGATGAGAATCATGACCCCAAAATAGGGGAGGGGAAATGCCTGGAATGTTATGTGCAAAGGAAGGGAAATTCAGATCTTGGCATGATATCATGTGTCTGACTAATGAAACACTTCAAAGAACTTTCAGGCATGGTTTAACCTAAAAAGCCTTTTATTAGTGTAAAGGAGTGTCAGCACGGCATGGCGATTGCCAAGATCTGAATTTCCCTTCCTTTGCACATAACATTCCAGGCATTTCCCCTTCCCTATTTTGGGGTCATGATTCTCATCTTCCAATTAACCTGGAGGGCAAAGATTCCCTTCCGTTCCCTTCTGTGGGCTTTTCTCACCTTTCTCATTCTCATCTGAATTAACTCTGAAAGTACCAGACAGTTCTGCATATTTTGTCAAAGCAAGAATAGTCAATATTAGCAGCGTTGACAACCGTGGTCCATGGATGCTGGTTGCCAAGCGCTTGAATCTTGACCGCATGACGGGGTGGGTTTTAACTGTGCTTGCCAATGAAATTGAATTTAACCAAAGACGTCACGACTTTCTGATTGCAACTCTTTAAAATCCAGTAGTTCAAGCACCCACAACCAGACCCACACGTGTTGTCGAGTACAAATAAGCTACTTTATTGCTTTGTGCCTATTTCCCAGGAATCTTCCTAGACTGGCAACTTGGGGAAAGACTAGATAAGTCTAATTGCCTTCAAGGGAAGGTCAGGCCTCTTGTCTCTTGTGTTTACATACCGACTCCAGACTATTCCCCATTTGACCCCCTCCTCCTGCCTGGGATGGTTGCCCTCCAACCCAGTGGCTAAGACCAGCTGGCCTGCTGGCTTTGGAAGCAAATTCCCAAGTGCCCCCTTCTCCTTTACAGAATAAAGCTGTTATGGAGGTTTCCACGACTTGCGTGATTAATTGGCGCAGCACTCCAGGGGCAACTGAGCAGGGATTCTGGGGCAACCCTCTTACCTTCTTCCTCTCCAGCCGCTCTTGTTCTTCCTTCTGGAAATGTTTTTCCCGTTCCACTCGCTGGCGTTCAGCCTCTTCCCGGGCCCGAGCCTCGGCTTCCTCCTTCTGCAAGGAAGGAGAGGAGAGGTGAGCACCCGCCGTGCAAGGGAAGGCTCACCCCCATGCCCCTATTTCCAGCCACTGCAGAAGGACCAGGAGAGCAAGGGTGGAAGAAAGGTAGGACTTTCTGAGTCAGATTTCCCCCGCTCCCAAGAATGAGAGAAAAAAGGCAGGTCTTCTTGCCAGACCATTTGGGAAATTCAGGGGTCCCTCCCTGTAAAGGGGAAGGAAGTTAATAACAACAACAATAATGATGATGATGATGATGTAATAACATCAAATATCCACATCTGCCTATCCTAGGTCCTTG
The DNA here is from genome assembly GCF_001527695.2 of Protobothrops mucrosquamatus. Lineage (NCBI taxonomy): Eukaryota > Metazoa > Chordata > Lepidosauria > Squamata > Viperidae > Protobothrops > Protobothrops mucrosquamatus. The sequence continues at coordinate 94,071 of NW_015387349.1, read as the reverse complement.
GGAAGGACTCGACAGGTAGACAAAATGCCAAATCCAGTCTGAACATCTGGCTGACTGTGTGATGATTAATAATAATAATAATAATAATAATAATAATAATAATAATAATAATAATAATAATAATAATAATAATAATAATAATAATAATAAATAAAGTTGGAAGGGACCTTGGAGGTCATCTAGTCCAACCCCCTGCTCAGGCAGGAAACCCTATACCATTTCAGACAAATGGCCCTCCAGTCTCTTCTTAAAAACTTCCAGTCTTGGAGCATTCACCGCTTCTGGAGGCAGGTGGTTCCACTGGTTAATTGTTCTAACTGTCAGGAAGTTTCTCCTTAGTTCTAGGTTGCTTCTCTCCTTGGTTAGTTTCCATCCATTGCTTCTTGTCCTGCCTTCTGGCGCTTTGGAGAATAGCTTGACTCCCTCTTCTTTGTGGCAGCCCCTGAGATATTGGAAGTCTGCTATCATGTCCCCCCTCGTCCTTCTCTTCCTTAAACTAGACATACCCAATTCCAGCAGCCGTTCCTCTCAGCAGGACAGGTGGTCCTTGTTTAGCACCTGCCTCGTTTAGTGACCGCAGTTAGGATGGTAATGAAAAAAGTCACCTTAGGACCAGTCCCCCAATTCATAACGCACCTGCTTCTGCAGCCGTTCTTGTTCCTCTTGCTCCGCCCGAGCTCGTTCCTGGGCCTCCTGCTCCTCCTGCCGGGCCTGCTGCTCCTCCAGCCTAGCCAGCTCAACCTGCTGCTGTAGGCGGTCTCTGGCTTCTTGCTGGGCCCTCTCCTCCACTTGGCGCCTGCCGGACGTCAAAGAGTCAAATATCTCAGCTCAAACCACACACAAAAAAAAAAAGAAGAAGAAGAACAATGGAAAGCACCCGCTGAGGGCATCTTAGCACGGCCCAGAATCAATACGCTTGCACTGCAGAAACCTAACTCAGAGTATGTACAGAGAAAATAAAACTCTGCACATGTTCCACCTCACCATCTTGTTTTACCAGTTTCTAGGTTATCTCATCCCTTCCTTCCCTAAGAGATGAGATACTTGACCTCGAATGAGATGAGATGAGATACTGGCTGGTCACCTGAAAGCTAATTGTGCCCGACTCTCCAGGGGAAAAAAAAAAACGCATCCTCCTCCACGAGGCCTAGAAACCTCGCGTGTAAAACTCACCGCTCCTGTTCCTCTCGCTCCTTCCGTTCCTGCTCCTCCCGCTCCCGCTGTTCCCGTGCTTGCCGCCTTTTCTCAGACAGCAGTCTAGCAGCTTCTTCTCGGTCTGTGGTGCCAGCCATTGGCTTGCCTGGCGTTGGAGGAGGAGGTGGAGGCATCAGGCTGGCAGCCCCAGAGGGGGCAGCGACATCTACAGAATGCCAAGCTTAGGGTTAGGCCTCTTGTCCCCGAAGGAGCTTCCCCACCAGTTATCTCCACCCAGGGATCACATTCCTAACGGAAGGGAAGATGTAGCTTGATTGTGGTGAGGGTCTCAGATGGTTAAGGGAGCCCAGAGACTGCTTGCTGGATGGTTTTGGATAGCCATCATGGCTACAGTCACACAGCGCTCTTAAGCTGAGGCTATTTTAACCTGTTGCTAAACTAACCAAGACGGCATGCTTACATAACAGGCGCAGCCCCCAAAAATACTAACCCGAGGCTAACACTGTCCAGGCTAGACAAGTTGTGCAAAAGCAGCCGAGCTTCACCTGCCTGGATGGTCATTAAATGAATCTGTGGTCATTAAGAAAACCAGCAGTTCACTAGAGGCACAGTTCTGCCGAAAACTGGAAGTGCTAGTTTTTAGGAAAACCGTCGTAAAACACGGTCACGTGTCTGCAGGACAATGCAAACGACTGCAAATGCAGCCGTGTCGCTGAGCACCCAACATTCAGTCACGTGGCCAACCATTGGATCTTTGAATTCGGGTTGTAAGTCTCCTTTTAGGGGCTGGTCATAACTCTGAAGGGTTGTAAGCAGTGGTGGGATTCAGCCGGTTCGCACCAGTTCGGCAGAACCAGTAGTTAATTTTTTTGTTGCCCAGACCCAGACCTCCGGAAGCGGCATCCACACAGAGAACCGGTTGTTCACCTATTTGAATCCCACCACTGGTTGTAAGTCAAGGACTCCCTGAATAAATTTTCAGAATGCAATTGTTAATTCTTTAATGTCCGGCTCTATGCCTTGTTTTATTGGACCGCGTTAGTCTTGGACTGCAATTCAGTGTTAACTAACACCAAGTAGGACCCACCTGTTGGTGTCTCGTTGCTCCCGGTTGCCTTCAGGCTCTCCTCCGGGGCTGGAGAAGCCGCCCCACATTCCTTGGGTTCATTCTTGCGTTCACGGGCCTTCGGTTGGCCCTCGGGCTCCCTGCGAGCTCGTCTCTTGGGTGAAGACTGGGCACTGCGAGCCAGGCTTGACCGGTGTGAAATGCTGGGTCCCGGGCTTGGCGAGGCAGGGCGCTGTTTGGCCACAGCTGGTGAGGCTGGTCTGGGCTTGGGGCTTGGGCTGCCAAAGGGAAGCATAAAGGAGATGGCATTAGAGACACGGTGAAGGAATAGAATATATGTAGTGGAGTTGAATGGAATAGAATAGAATAGAATAGAATAGAATATATGGCATGGCATGGCATGGCATGACATATAGAATAGAATAGAATAGAATAGAATAGAATAGAATAGAATAGAATAGAATGGCATGGCATATAGAATAGAACAGAACAGAATCTTTATTTAGTTATTTGACCACATCAAAAGTATAAAATATAAATATCTAAGTAGATGCCAAGAAAGCAACAGGATGTGTTCATAGCAAGTCATTACCTTTACAGTTAACCCCAATCTGATTTAAATATTCCATCCTCTTTGAAATAGCCTTTGATATACACCTCCCACAGTCAGACATGACCGCAAAGTTGGTTTCTTAAAGTCCATTTGGCCAGTGCTAAATTAATTCTGCATCTCATCAAGATCCCTATGACTTCTTACCTGCCTTCAGGTACGTGCAGCTGACGCGCCTGGCTAGAAGGCGTAGAGTAGCGTTTGCGGAGGGCTAAGGCACTCTTTTCTTGGGCATTTTCCCGATCCTTGTCTTTCTTTTCTTTCTTTTTCTGCTGGTGAGAATAGGAGAAGAAAGAGTCATAAAGCAGAACCCACTTTGACGATGGAGAAGCAGTTCTCCAGAGCTGTGGGCCGAATCGGGTCACACTAACATCATCTTCAAAGCAGGAGGTTGTTGAAGCCAGNGGAGGGCTAAGGCACTCTTTTCTTGGGCATTTTCCCGATCCTTGTCTTTCTTTTCTTTCTTTTTCTGCTGGTGAGAATAGGAGAAGAAAGAGTCATAAAGCAGAACCCACTTTGACGATGGAGAAGCAGTTCTCCAGAGCTGTGGGCCGAATCGGGTCACACTAACATCATCTTCAAAGCAGGAGGTTGTTGAAGCCAGCGCTTCTCAATCTTGGCAGTGTATGAACTTCAACTCCCAGAATTCCCAGTACTTTAAGATGGGTGGAAGTCTCCAAATTGCCAGTGTACTGTACCTGTCTGTATAGTCAGTTGCTTAGCAACCGAAAGCTATTTGGTTTTCATCCCTCTCTCCAGGCAACAGCAGAACATACAAAGCTGGGATGTACGTAGCATTTGGCTATTGGGTGTCTCTCTCCCACCCCCATACTTCAGGTTTGAAATTCAGGCATCCCTTTCTATCAAAGAGGCCAGGACTCGGGTTTAATTTAGGAAGTAGACTATGATTAGTCTGAGAATGAAGAGAATCCTGGAAAAGAGCCACTGAGAAGACCATTTTCATTTTCCATTGGATGAAACGTCTGCAATTTCCTCAAATTGCTGATCCCCTCAAGGTCGTTACAGTTCTCCTCATCCCAATAGGCAGGTTAAAAATGAGATCAGGTTGGGGAAAGCTGCAGCACTCAAGATCAGGGGGGTCTTCAAACTTGGCCCTTTGATGACTTGTGGACTTCAACTCCCAGAATTCCTCAGCCAGCCCTCAGTTGAAGTCCACAAGTCATCCAAGGGCCAAGTTTGAAGACCCCTGCTCAAGACCATCCCAACTGCTAGTCTCTGTTACTCCTAACAGGAGAGAGGAAACTTTGATGGGAATATAGGTGTGAGCCTAAAGCAGCGTTTCTCAAACTTGGCAACTTTAAGAATTCTGGGAGTTGAAGTCCACAAGTCATCAGAGGGCCAACTTTGAAGACCCCTGCTCAAGACCATAAGGAGAACCAGCCCAACTGCTAGTCTCTGTTACTCCTAACAGGAGAGAGGAAACGTTGATGGGAATATAGATGTGAGCCTAAAGCAGCGTTTCTCAAACTTGGCAACTTTTAAGAATTCTGGGAGTGGCATCCTAGAAGATTTGAGAAACACAGATCTAAAGAGTGGGGATGGTTAAAAAAAATCATAGCAACTTACAGGAGAGGACTGTGGCTTATTCCGGGGCGTTACATCAGGGCTGCTGGTTGCCGGACGCCGTCGCTCTGCGCAACGGTGCACACGCTGGTTTTTGCAGGGGCTTACAGGGCTGGCAGAAGCCGAGCGGGGGCACACGGGTACTGTTGGCAGTCAATGAAAAGAGAAGGTCTGAATCTTTTCTAGGGTTGTTTCACAATACAGGTAATCCTCCATTTACAACTTTGAGCAACCGTTCCAAGTGACGACGTCACTGAATAAAGTGACTTGCGGCTGTTTTTCACACTCACGGCCATTGCAGCATCCCCGTGGTCACATGATCAAAATTCAGATGCTCGGCAACTGGCATGTGTTTATGACAGTTGCAGTGCCCCCAGGGTCATGTGATCAGGTTTGACATTTATCAATAAATTTTTAGCTTATACATATCTTAATTACATTCAGCCTTCATAAACAATCCACATCCTGTTATTAATTTTTACCCAATTTTTAGTTTCTCATCAATATTCCAGTTTAACCTTTGATATTTATAATTTTCAAGCCTTAGGTAAACCAAGATTTCCCTTATCTCAATTCATAACAAAATCTAATATCCCAAATACACATTTTAGTTGTTATTTTCAACTGATTTCCAAGTATTTTAAATGGTAAGTCAAGGACTACCTGTATTCAGTCTGGGAATAAAACCGGAGTTCTGATTCTACAGTACTTAAAAGGTAGCCTGCCATAATGTAGCTGAATGTATCCACAAAACAAGCTTCACCAGGCTGGGAAAGCAATCCATTTTCTCATTTTTGTCCACCTAACCCAAAGGCCTGCATTCACACAGGAGACTGAACCAGAAGACTAAGCCAAGATGAAATCTAATCAAGTTTTTGCAACAGGATGAATGCAAGACCTAGGCTTGTTGTTAACTTGAGATAAGCTATCAAACTAAAAATAACAAAAAAAAAAATTTCTCAATTTATTGTTAAAATAAACTCTTCCTAAAATTGTGAGCAAAATTTCGGAGTGTGGAATTTAGGGAAGCACAGGACACAAAGGCTAGTCTCGTGGCTTTGTGTTAGCCATGGCTTATTCAATCAGCCAAACATGGCATGCTAAGCCATAAACCCTGGTTCACAAATGTAACGGCCGACTTCACGGAACACAAGCTAAAACTAATAAATCAACCCCAGAACGCAACGGCAGTGTTTGCCTGATGCAATTGCAAACCTGTCATTATCTTGGCCTCATCGTGGCTTGCTTGGGATGCTGGTGAACCCACCACGCCCTCCTCTCGATAACACTTTAGCCCCTTCAGGTCATTCTGCTTACCCTGCTCCTTGCCATTGCCGGCCAGCGTCACAGCGCTTCTGCTGCGGGCCAAGAAGGCGAGAGTCGGGGTCATCAGCCGGTCCACGATGCTGCTCTCCCAAGCACTAAGTTGAAGACTACGATCTGGGGAAGGAACAACCAAAGCTTTTGGTTAATCTGGTAGGCTCAGTTCCATCCTGGACCAACCTTCCAGCACCTGAAGTTGCAAAGTTGGATTTCTGGTCTGCAGAGTGTGTGCAACGAGACTAACTTCCCAAGCCCCATTTTCCTCAAAATTGGTAGCTATTACTATCACTATGTCAACGCTGCAAATACTGTATATTCTTGCTTTGACAATATGCAGAACTGTCTGGTATTTTTATAGTTAAATCAGGCAACAGGGAAAGGGGAGAATATAAGGAAAGCCCGGGAAAAAGGAACCGGAAGTGAATCACATCTTCCAAGTTAATTGGAAGATGTGTATCATGACCCCAAAATAGGGGAGGGAAAAATGCCTGGAATGTTATGTGCAACGGAAGAGAAAATCAGATCTTAGCATTCCACCATGCCGTTCTGACATCTCTGTAACCTTAATAAAGGCTTTTAGGAGGAAAAAGAAATGCCTGAAAGTTCTTTTAAGTGTTTCGTTAATCAGACACATGACACACTACAGTTGTACTTCGAGCACCAAAGCACTTCCAGGTTGAAAGGATTAGCTGGTGACATCACCACTGCCCGGAAGATGCCCAGTTAGGGGCTTCTTTCATGTTCTCAAGGTGGTACCCGTCTACCTACTCGCAGTTGCTCACTTTCAAACTGCTGGGTCAACAGGAGCTGGAGCAAGTGATGGGAGCTCACCCGTCACGCAGCACCAACCGGGTCTCAAACACTGCCAATCGTCAGACCAGCATCCTAAACACATGAGCCACCATGCTCCCCAACTTGTAGCTCAGGTGCCACAATGAGATTCCAGTTAGTCGAACCAGGTGTGGAAGGCAGGACTAGCGCAAAGGAACCAGGTTTAAGGAGGTAGAAGAGAAAAGTCGTTGTGCCCGTTGGGACAGGAAATATTGATTATAGGTAGTCCTCAACTTACAACCACAACCGAGCCAAGTTTTCATCGCTAAGCAAGATAGTTGTTAAGTGAGTTTTGCCCCAGTTGTTAAGTCAATCGCTGCAGTTCTTAAGTCAGCCATTCAATCATGAAGCAAATCTGGCTTCACCCATTGATTTTGCTTGTCAAAAGCTGGCTCGGAAGGTTACAGATGATGATCACTTGACCCCGGGACAGTGCAACCATCATAAATACATGCCAGTTGCCATGGGCCCGAATTCTGATCATGGGACCATGGGGATGCTGCAAGGATCATGAGTGTGAAAACCAATCATAAATATTCCATTCTAACTAATGGACTTGTTAGTCTTACGTCTTCCCTTCCCTCCTGCAGCTGAAGTCAACCTACTAATCCTCTCTATGGCCCATGCTGGCTGGGGGATTCTGGGAGTTGAAGTCCACCCATCTTAAAAGTTGGTGAATTGAGAAACACTGCCCTAAAGCAGATATCAGACACTCAAGTTTTACAGACACAAATCTGTTAAAAGATTTGTCGGGGTGGGGTGGGGGTGGAGATAATAGGTTCAGATCATCATTAATCCTGGAACTCAATGGCTGAAAGCTACCCAGCCTGTACTGGCCAATGGGTGGTTTTTGAGAGCTCAGCTCTCAGCATTTTGTCTGCACAAGACCATCGACAATACGGGTGTTGGAGAACCCAGTCCTCATGTTTTGTTCAACTAGCTTTGGTGCGTGTCGTGGCTGACTCGCCACACACCTCTGCTCACAAACAGACAACAGAAACAAAGAAACAGGGAGGGGGAACGGAAAGTATTGGAATGTAAAGGTGGTTTGGGAGAGAATTGAGGGATTCAAGTGGCCCAGGACAGTCCCAACACCCCAAATCAAACGTTGAGAAAACTCCAAGCTGCTCATGAAGGCAGTTGATTGGTGGACAATGAACAGTGGGGAAATCCAGGGGAAAAGGAGGACTTTACCTATGCTGGTTTTCACACGAAAACTTTAGAACTGGCTTTGCTATTTTGGTGCCTATGTGGAATTATCAGCAAAGTTATACTCTTGCTAAAATAATGTCCCTGGAGTTTCTTTTGCTGCATTTACCAAGGGGACGGTTGACAGTGCAGAGGCGGCTCTGGAGGGAGAGACTTTTATTCATTTCATTCATTTCATTTTATTCAATTTGTATCCCGCCCTTCTCCCGAAGGACTCAGGGCGGCTCACAACATTTTTTTAAAACAAAAACAAACCTACAAACCCCACCGAATAAAACCATATTAAAACCAATATTTTAGAGTTGTGATAATTAAAATTTCTAAGAAACCCAATTTAAAATCCTCCCTAGGCCAGGCCCGCTTGTTGGAAAAGCCATGTCTTGAGGGCGCGGCGGAAAGTAAGGAGATCCGGAATCATCCGGATCTCGGGGGGTAGTTCGTTCCAGAGGGCAGGGGCACCCACAGAGAAGGCCCTCCCCC
>NW_015387349.1:28599-85790 GCF_001527695.2 Protobothrops mucrosquamatus | reverse complement strand
AAGGCCCTCCCCCTGGGGGTCGCCAGCCGACATTGCTTGGCCGACGGCACCCTGAGGAGGCCCACTCTGTGGGAGCGTACCGGTCTGAGGGAGGGGATCTGCGGCAGAAGGCGGTCTCGGAGATAACCGGGTCCTATGCCATGAAGCGCTTTAAAGGTGGTAACTAACACCTTAAAGCGCACCCGGAAGGCCACTGGCAGCCAATGCAGCTCGCGCAACAGCGGCGTTACATGGGAGCGACTTTTTAAAAAAAGTCAAGGTGGTGGCCGCAACCGAAGCCACCATCTTGATTTTATTGGTCCTTCCTCCCTACGGACACTGTTGGTTGTGTTATCGCTTGACCCCAGCCAACGTATCGGAAGAGCGTTGTCCAGGACTCATAATCTCACAATGGTTACTGGCTACTTGATAGATTAAGTGATGTGTTCAGCTTCACTTAAAACTAGTCAAGAAACCAAGAGTAGCTGATTTACCTCCTTATGCACTGAATGTGTAGCCGGCTTCTCAGTCTCTAACAATTCCTTTGGCTGCCCAAACAAGCTGCTTTAAAGCCAACACTCTCCAGGAGATTAAAGGAACTTTGTCATAGTTACGGAGCAAGCTACATGTTGACATTCTGGGTATGGCTGACAATTCTGCAAATCACGTTGACGCTCAGCTGACATTATAAACCACCTTTGCCTGAAAAACCTTTAGCTTGGTAGATTCTGCCAGAGGAAGTGACTTGCGATAGACACAAATATGAACAATGGGAGGTCGAGTTAGCAAATCCCAGGTGGTTAATCAGGGCCAGGAATACCCCACACCCTAACAGTGGGAAACATTTTTGTTCGAGAGACACCCAGGTCTCCAGCATTTTTTTTTTGAACAAGCTTGTTTTCAGTGGCTCTGGAGAACAGAATCAAAGGGCATTTTAATGCTCCTTACTACGTATGTATCTAGGGAGCTTGAATGCTTCTGTAAGAGAAATGTGGGGTGTATTTTATTTTAATATATTTTATTCTGTGTACCTATATATTTATCTTAATATACAGCTAGTCCTTGACTTAGGATCACGATTGAGCCCATTTCTGTTGCTAAATGAGACATTTGTTAAGTGAGTTTTGCCCCATTTTATGACTTCTTGCTACAGCTTTTAAGTGAATCACTGCAATTGTTAAGGTAGTAACAAGGTTGTTAAGTGGAACCGGCTTCCTCATTAACTTTGCTTGTCAGAAGGTCACATGACCTCAGGACAGTTCAACTGTCATAAATACAAGTCACTTTGCCAAGCATCCGACTTTTGATCCCATGACCATGGCAGTGGTTGTTAAGTGTGAAAAATGGCCATAAGTTGGTTTTTTTCAGTGCTGTTGAAACTTCGAACGCTCATTAAACGAACTGTTGTAAGTCAAGGACTTGCCTGTGTTATTTTTAAAAAGTGGGGTCTGTTTTAATCGATTTTAACGAGTTTGAACAGAAGAGTCAAACCAGCTATCATTTTAACGTTTTACGTTGTTTGTGGGATGGAAAACACAGTCACAACTGAAAACTACCCAGAATCACAGATGTGAGGTGGGTGGCTATATAAGTTGAATACATTGATAAATAAACAAATACAAACATAATTTTAGATTTAAAGGCTGGCTAAATTTGGCTTGGTCACTGCTGGAAATACCTTTCAATCCACTAATCTCAGCATTGTGAAATCACAGATTTGTATTTTATTTTTTTTACCTAAAAAGGTCTTCTTCTTTTTTTAAGGAAAGTTGAAATTTTTCTCTTGGCATCCATCCATACCTATGAGCATAGTGCTGCCTGAATAATCCCACCCCAGGACCGCTCCTAATTCCACATGCATTAACCATCCCTTCCTTTGGCCTTTTCCTAAATCTTGTTCAGATGCTCGGGATATTTTCATCTTCGCTAAGCAACGAGGAAACAAAACAATGGTGGGCAGAAATACTATCTTTAGCAGCAAAGGGACATTAGGGCAGAGAGTAATTGGAGCTTAGCCTCGTGGGATCTGCTTGCATGGGCCAAGTGGTTAAAATTTCCCCTGAATGGAGAGAGAACTCCACAGGGGGGTCAAGATGTTTTCCAGGTTAAACCTCTGGGAAGTGTCATGCAACACATCTGGAAGACATTAGGTGGTGTGCTCTTGTTTTGTAGTGTCCATGGTAGACATCACCATCACTGCAGGGATCAAAGTNGGAGGGCTAAGGCACTCTTTTCTTGGGCATTTTCCCGATCCTTGTCTTTCTTTTCTTTCTTTTTCTGCTGGTGAGAATAGGAGAAGAAAGAGTCATAAAGCAGAACCCACTTTGACGATGGAGAAGCAGTTCTCCAGAGCTGTGGGCCGAATCGGGTCACACTAACATCATCTTCAAAGCAGGAGGTTGTTGAAGCCAGTGCTTCTCAATCTTGGCAGTGTATGAACTTCAACTCCCAGAATTCCCCAGTCCTTTAAGATGGGTGGAAGTCCCCAAATTGCCAGTGTACTGTACCTGTCTGTATAGTCAGTTGCTTAGCAACCGAAAGCTATTTGGTTTTCATCCCTCTCTCCTGGCAACAGCAGAAGCATGTCTGAACATACAAAGCTGGGATGTACGTAGCATTTGGCTATTGGGTGTCTCTCTCCCACCCCCATACTTCAGGTTTGAAATTCAGGTGTCCCTTTCTATCAAAGAGGCCAGGACTCGGGATTAATTTAGGAAGTAGACTATGATTAGTCTGAGAGCCCTGGGAATGAAGAGAATCCTGGAAAAGAGCCACTGAGAAGACCATTTTCATTTTCCATTGGATGAAACGTCTGCAGTTTCCTCAAATTGCTGACCCCCTCAAGGTTGCTACAGTTCTCCTCATCCCAATAGGCAGGTTAAAAATGAGATGTCCCCCATGGCTGGAGTAGGAACGGGACATCAGGTTGGGGAAAGCTGCAGCACTCAAGATCAGGGGGGTCTTCAAACTTGGCCCTTTGATGACTTGTGGACTTCAACTCCCAGAATTCCTCAGCCAGCCCTCAGTTGAAGTCTACAAGTCATCAAAGGGCCAAGTTTGAAGACCCCTGCTCAAGACCATCCCAACTGCTAGTCTCTGTTACTCCTAACAGGAGAGAGGAAACGTTGATGGGAATATAGATGTGAGCCTAAAGCAGCGTTTCTCAAACTTGGCAACGTTAAGAATTCTGGGAGTTGAAGTCCACAAGTCATCAAAGGGCCAACTTTGAAGACCCCTGCTCAAGACCATAAGGAGAACCAGCCCAACTGCTAGTCTCTATTACTTCTAACAGGAGAGAGGAAACTTTGATGGGAATATACATGTGAACCTAAAGTAGCGTTTCTCAAACTTGGCAACTTTTAAGAATTCTGGGAGTGGCATCCTAGGAGATTTGAGAAACACAGATCTAAAGAGTGGGGATGGTTAAAAAAAAATCATAGCAACTTACAGGAGAGGACTGTGGCTTATTCCGGGGCGTTACATCAGGGCTGCTGGTTGCCGGACGCCGTCGCTCTGCGCAACGGTGCACACGCTGGTTTTTGCAGGGGCTTACAGGGCTGGCAGAAGCCGAGCGGGGGCACACGGGTACTGTTGGCAGTCAATGAAAAGAGAAGGTCTGAATCTTTTCTAGGGTTGTTTCACAATACAGGTAATCCTCCATTTACAACTTTGAGCAACCGTTCCAAGTGACGACGTCACTGAATAAAGTGACTTGCGGCTGTTTTTCACACTCACGGCTGTTGCAGCATCCCCGTGGTCACATGATCAAAATTCAGATGCTCGGCAACTGGCATGTGTTTATGACAGTTGCAGTGTCCCCAGGGTCATGTGATCAGGTTTGACATTTATCAATAAAATTTTAGCTTATACATATCTTAATATTCAGCCTTCATAAACAATCCACATGGTATTAATTTTTACCCAATTTTTAGTTTCTCATCAATATTCCAGTTTAACCTTTGATATTTATAATTTTCAAGCCTTAGGTAAACCAAGATTTCCCTTATCTCAATTCATAACAAAATCTAATATCCAAAATACACATTTTAGTCCTTATTTTCAACTAATTTCCAAGTATTTTAAATGGTAAGTCAAGGACTACCTGTATTCAGTCTGGGAATAAAACTGGAATTCTGATTCTACAGTACTTAAAAGGTAGCCTACCATAATAATGTAGCACTTTCTACTTCTATTGGAACTGTAGCACCCAGAATTCCTCCCCCCAGCACGGGCGCTAGTCACTGGGAATTGCAGTCCCAGCACTCTGAAAGCCAGCAAAGTTTATAGAGTGGCTATATCAGTGGTGGCGAACCTATGGCACGGGTGCCAGAGGTGGCACTCAGAGCCCTCTCTGTGGACACACACACCGTCGCTCCAGCCCCACCTCCTCCCACAGCCCCCTCCTCACCAGCAGCCCCCCCTGGAGGAGAGTTGCCCCCGGGCACAGCCCATATGAAGCAGCGTAGCCAAGGACATGGTAGCCAGGCAGTGGGGACAAGACTCCGCCCTTGCACCCCATTGCACACAGATGATGCTACGGGGCATGGGTGGAGGGCGTGGCCACCATGGCGCTGCTGGGCTGCCTGGGTGATCTGTGGCGGGCCGTGGAGATGGTGGGTGGTCCAGCGGGCAGGGCGGAACGGGGACGGGGGTGGGGAGGCGGTTTTGGGGCACTCGGTCTCTAAAAGGTTCGCCATCACTGGGCTACATCATTCCTGCCATATGCTAAGTTGGGCTCTTCAAAGCCAGCCTTTTCAACCTGTTGTCTTCCTACTAGGTGTCAACCCTACTCATCCTTCCCAGACAGTTGTTGTCTGTCCTTGATGGGATGAAGGACGCTGGAGTTGATCACACTTGAAGGACAGGCCATCGGTAAAGCAACAGCAATGCAGGTAATCCTCAACTCACAACCATTTATTTAGTGACCGTTTGAAGTTACAACGGCACTGGGAAAAGCGATTTATGACCGTTTTCACCCTTACAACTGTTGCAGCATCCCCATGGTCATGTGATCAAAATTTGGGATGCTTGGCGACCTTCTGACAAGCAAAATCAATGGGGTAAGCTGGATTTGCTTAATAACTGTAGTGACTTGTTTAATGACCATGGCAAAGAAGATTGCAGAACTGACCACAATTCAAGCAACTGCACTGCTTATCAGCCGAAGTTCCAGTCTCAATTGTGGTTGCAAGTCAACAACTGCCTGTGTTCAAATCATGCCCATTCTTTCATGTTACTGAACGTATCCACAAAACAAGCTTCACCATGCTGGGAAAGCAATCCAATTTCTCATTTTTGTCCACCTAACCCAAAGGCCTGCATTCACACAAGAGCCTGAACCAGAAGACTAAGCCAAGATGAAATCTAATCAAGTTTTTGCAAACAGGATGAATGCAAGACCTAGGCTTGTTGTTAACTTGAGATAAGCTATCGAACTAAAGATAACCCTCCCAAAATTCTCAATTTATTGTTAAAATAGACTCTTCCTAAAATCGTGAGCAAAATTTCAGAGTGTGGAATTTAGGGAAGCACAGGACACAAGGGCTAGCCTCGTGGCTTTGTGTTAGCCATGGCTTACTCAATCAGCCAAACATGGCATGCTAAGCCATAAACCCTGGTTCACAAATGTAACGGCCGACTTCACGGAACACAAGCTAAAACTAATAAATCAACCCCAGGATGCAACGGCAGTGTTTGCCTGATGCAATTGCAAACCTGTCATTATTTTGGCCTCATCGTGGCTTGCTTGGGATGCTGGTGAACCCACCACGCCCTCCTCTCGATAACATTTTAGCCCCTTCAGGTCATTCTGCTTACCCTGCTCCTTGCCATTGCCGGCCAGCGTCACAGCGCTTCTGCTGCGGGCCAAGAAGGCGAGAGTCGGGGTCATCAGCCGGTCCACGATGCTGCTCTCCCAAGCACTAAGTTGAAGACTACGATCTGGGGAAGGAACAACCAAAGCTTTTGGTTAATCTGGTAGGCTCAGTTCCATCCTGGACCAACCTTCCAGCACCTGAAGTTGCAACGTTGGATTTCTGGTCTGCAGAGTGTGTGCAACGAGACTAACTTTCCAAGCCCCATTTTCCTCAAAATTGGTAGCTATTACTATCTCTATGTCAACGCTGCAAATACTGTATATTCTTGCTTTGACAATATGCAGAACTGTCTGGTATTTTTATAGTTAAATCAGGCAACAGGGAAAGGGGAGAATATAAGGAAAGCCCGGGAAAAAGGAACCGGAAGTGAATCACATCTTCCAAGTTAATTGGAAGATGTGTATCATGACCCCAAAATAGGGGAGGGAAAAATGCCTGGAGTGTTATGTGCAACGGAAGAGAAAATCAGATCTTAGCATTCCACCATGCCGTTCTGACATCTCTGTAACCTTAATAAAGGCTTTTAGGAGGAAAAAGAAATGCCTGAAAGTTCTTTTAAGTGTTTCGTTAATCAGACACATGACACACTACAGTTGTGCTTCGAGCACCAAAGCACTTCCAGGTTGAAAGGATTAGCTGGTGACATCACCACTGCCCGGAAGATGCCCAGTTAGGGGCTTTTTTCATGTTCTCAAAGTGGTACCCGTCTACCTACTCGCAGTTGCTCACTTTCAAACTGCTGGGTCAACAGGAGCTGGAGCAAGTGATGGGAGCTCACCCGTCACGCAGCACCAACCGGGTCTCAAACACTGCCAATCGTCAGACCAGCATCCTAAACACATGAGCCACCATGCTCCCCAACTTGTAGCTCAGGTGCCACAATGAGATTCCAGTTAGTCGAACCAGGTGTGGAAGGTAGGACTACGCAAAGGAACCAGGTTTAAGGAGGTAGAAGAGAAAAGTCGTTGCGCCCGTTGGGACAGGAAATATTGATTATAGGTAGTCCTCAACTTACAACCACAACCGAGCCCCAAGTTTTCATCGCTAAGCAAGACAGTAGTTAAGTGAGTTTTGCCCCAGTTGTTACGTCAATCGCTGCAGTTGTTAAGTCAGTCATTCAATCATGAAGCAAATCTGGCTTCACCCATTGATTTTGCTTGTCAAAAGCTGGCTGGGAAGGTTACAGATGATGATCACTTGACCCCGGGACAGTGCAACCATCATAAATACATGCCAGTTGCCATGGGCCCGAATTCTGATCATGGGACCCATGGGGATGCTGCAAGGGTCATGAGTGTGAAAACCAATCATAAGTATTCCATTCTAACTAATGGACTTGTTAGTCTTACGTCTTCCCTTTCCTCCTGCAGCTGAAGTCAACCTACTAATCCTCTCTATGGCCCATGCTGGCTGGGGGATTCTGGGAGTTGAGGTCCACCCATCTTAAAAGTTGGTGAATTGAGAAACACTGCCCTAAAGCAGATATCAGACAATCAAGTTTTACAGACACAAATCTGTTAAAAGATTTGTCGGGGTGAGGTGGGGGTGGAGATATTAGGTTCAGATCATCATTAATCCTGGAACTCAATGGCTAAAGCTACCCAGCCTGTACTGGCCAATGGGTGGTTTTTGAGAGCTCAGCTCTCAGCATTTTGTCTGCACAAGACCATCGACAATACGGATGTTGGAGAACCCAGTCCTCATGTTTTGTTCAACTAGCTTTGGTGCGTGTCGTGGCTGACTCGCCACGCACCTCTGCTCACAAACAGACAACAGAAACAGAGAAACAGGGAGGGGGAACGGAAAGTATTGGAACGTAAAGGAGGTTTGGGAGAGAATTGAGGGTTTCAAGTGGCCCAGGACAGTCCCAACACCCCAAATCAAACGTTGAGAAAACTCCAAGCTGCTCACGAAGGCAGTTGATTGGTGGACAATGAACAGTGGGGAAATCCAGGGGAAAGGGGGAACTTTACCTATGCTGGTTTTCGCACGAAAACTTTAGAACTGGCGGTGCCTATGTGGAATTATCAGCAAAGTTATACTCTTGCTAAAATAATGTCCCTGAAGTTTCTTTTGCTGCATTTACCAAGGGGACGGTTGACAGTGCAGAGGCGGCTCTGGAGGGAGAGACTTTTAAAAAAAGTCAAGATGGTGGCCGCAACCGAAGCCACCATCTTGATTTTATTGGTCCTTCCTCCCTATGGACACTGTTGGTTGTGTTATTGCTTGACCCCAGCCAACGTATCGGAAGAGCGTTGTCCAGGACTCATAATCTCACAATGGTTACTGGCTACTTGATAGATTAAGTGATGTATTCAGCTTCACTTAAAACTAGTCAAGAAACCAAGAGTAGCTGATTTACCTCCTTATGCACTGAATGTGTAGCCGGCTTCTCAGTCTCTAATAATTCCTTTGGCTGCCCAAACAAGCTGCTTTAAAGCCAACACCCTCCAGGAGATTAAAGGAACTTTGTCATAGTTACGTAGCTTAGTTACGGAGCAAGCTACATGTTGACATTCTGGGTATGGCTGACAATTCTGCAAATCACGTTGACGCTCAGCTGACATTATAAACCACCTTTGCCTGAAAAACCTTTAGCTTGGTAGATTCTGCCAGAGGAAGTGACTTGCGATAGACACAAATATGAACAATGGGAAGTCGAGTTAGCAAATCCCAGGTGGTTAATCAGGGCCAGGAATACCCCACACCCTAACAGCGGGAAACATTTTTGTTCAAGAGACACCCAGGTCTCCAGCATTTTTTTTTTGAACAAGCTTGTTTTCAGTGGCTCTGGAGAATAGAATCAAAGGGCATTTTAATGCTCCTTACTACGTATGTATCTGTAAGAGAAATGTGGGGTGTATTTTATTTTAATATATTTTATTCTGTCTACCTATATATTTATCTTAATATACAGCTAGTCCTTGACTTAGGATCACGATTGAGCCCAACATTTCTGTTGCTAAATGAGACATTTGATAAGTGAGTTTTGCCCCATTTTATGACTTCTTGCTACAGCTTTTAAGTGAATCACTGCAATTGTTAAGGTAGTAACAAGGTTGTTAAGTGGGACCGGCTTCCTCATTAACTTTGCTTGTCAGAAGGTCACATGACCTCAGGACATTTCAACCGTCATAAATACGAGTCACTTTGCCAAGCGTCCGACTTTTGATCCCATGACCATGGCAGTGGTTGTTAAGTGTGAAAAATGGCCATAAGTTGTTTTTTTTCAGTGCTGTTGAAACTTCGAACGCTCAGTAAACGAACTGTTGTAAGTCAAGGACTTGCCTGTATTTTATTTTAAAAAAGTGGGGTCTGTTTTAATTGATTTTAACGAGTTTGAACAGAAGAGTCAAACCAGCTATCATTTTAACGTTTTTCGTTGTTTGTGGGATGGAAAACACAGTCACAACTGAAAACTCACCCAGAATCACAGATGTGAGGTGGGTGGCTATATAAGTTGAATAAATTGATAAATAAACAAATACAAACATAATTTTAGATTTAAAGGCTGGCTAAATTTGGCTTGGTCACTGCTGGAAATACCTTTCAATCCACTAATCTCAGCATTCTGAAATCACAGATTTGTATTTTATTTTTTTTACCTAAAAAGGTCTTCTTCTTTTTTTAAGGAAAGTTGAAATTTTTCTCTTGGCATCCATCCATACCTATGAGCATAGTGCTGCCTGAATAATCCCACCCCAGGACCGCTCCTAATTCCACATGCATTAACCATCCCTTCCTTTGGCCTTTTCCTAAATCTTGTTCAGATGCTCGGGATATTTTCATCTTCGCTAAGCAACGAGGAAACAAAACAATGGTGGGCAGAAATACTATCTTTAGCAGCAAAGGGACATTAGGGCAGAGAGTAATTGGAGCTCAGCCTCGTGGGATCTGCTTGCATGGGCCAAGTGGTTAAAATTTCCCCTGAATGGAGAGAGAACTCCACAGGGGGGTCAAGATGTTTTCCAGGTTAAACCTCTGGGAAGTGTCATGCAACACATCTGGAAGACATTAGGTGGTGTGCTCTTGTTTTGTAGTGTCCATGGTAGACATCACCATCACTGCAGGGATCAAAGTAAACCTGGCTTATTAATATCCCACCCAATTTATAGTTTAGATCTTGGGGAAGTTCCATCTTACTATTTCACAGCGCCTTTAGCGTTTCGGCTGAGACCCATTGCAAAGAGCTGCTCCAGAAACATACAACTAGGAGGAGAAAAGTCATTGCAAAAGGCCCTATAGTTTGGCACCAACTAGGCCACTTTGGTCTAGTAGTTAAGGCAGCAGAGTAGACGTCAGGAGGCTGCGTGTTCTAGTAGGGCCTTAGGTATGAAAGTCAGATGAGTGACTTTGGGTCAGTCACTATTTCTCAGACCAACACACCTCACAGGGTGTTCGTTAGTTATAAAAATAATAAAGGCAGGATATGGGTTGTGGTGGCGCAGTGGTTAGAATGCAGTATTGCAGGCTAACTCTGCTCACTGCCAGGAGTTCGATCTTGATGTGGGGGCTCAAGGCTGACTCAGCTTTCCATCCTTCCAAGATCAGTCAATTGGATCAGACTCAGATTATTGGGGGCACTATGCTGAAATTATAAATTGTCCAGAGAGGGCTGTAAAACACTATGAAGAAGCATATAAGTCTAAATGACGTATGAATTAACAAGCAAACAAACAAATAAACAAATAATGGTTCAGATACTGAACAGGGATTCACATTTCTGCCAGCTTAACCCCCCCCCCATGTGACCCAACGGACAGAGTGAGGGAGAAATAATATCTGCTCGTTGAAAAGGATCACTGGGATCTCTGATAGAAAAGCATTTTGAGCATTTGAGAATTGCAGTACGGGCGAAGAGGTTGAAACTACGAAACTGCTGTCCCCCAAACTAATAAGGATGTCGGCCATTTTAGCTTTTTGAGGTACTTCTATAACTGCCTGGTTTGGCCCAGCAACCAAGCAGGACAGGTACAGACTTCAACGGATAGTTAGGACAGAGGAAAAAGCAGTTGCAACCAGCCTGCCTTCCATCATTGAGGACCTGTAATAGGGCATGAACCAGAAAGAGGGCTGAGAAAATATATATAGACCCTTCACATCCTTGGCATGTTTCAACTCCTTCCCTCAGGACGCCGCTATAGGGCATTGTACGCCAAAACGAACCAGACACAGAGACAGTCATCTGTTTGCATGTTGAGCTTTGCATTCAGTTCTTTTTGTTTGTTAAAAAACAAACTTTGAAGAGCTGGCATAGAAAAAAAAAAGCAGGCCACAAATAAATTGCAACGAACACATCAACAAACGGACCTGGGATGGCTCTATGACAATTCGCAACAGCCCACTCGCTGCTGAGACAACTTGCCATGGAACAACTCACTGTGGGACAAGAGTTACACTAATATCAAAGAAATGATGGAATAGAATCAGGAAAGAAAGGATGCAAAAGGGGGGACAGAATGGAGTGTGAATGACAAAAATTAAAATATATTTTTTTCATTTATTTTGAATAGTTACATTGAATTGTTAAATTGTCCTGTGGTGAGTTGGCCGGGGCGAACTGTCCCATTCCGACCTGGGACAGAGGACTGAGAGACCCAAAAAAAAAAAGAAAAAAAAAAAGCACAACAAACACACTCGCTTTAAGAGAAAGATCTGAGTTACGCCCACGGTTGTCAAATTGGAAACTAACCAAGGAGAGAAGCAACCTAGAACGAAAGAGAAACTTCCTGACAGTTAGAACAACTAACCAGTGGAACAACCTGCCTCCAGAAGCGGTGAATGCTCCAACACTGGAAGTTTTTTTAAAAAGAGACCGGACAGCCATTTGTCTGAAATGGTATAGGGTTTCCTGCCTGAGCAGGGGGTTGGACTAGATGACCTCCAAGGTCCCTGGGCGGTGCAAGGATGTTCTGCCCCCAATCTCTTAACTTTCTACTGAGCCCCATCTTCCGTCTGCTAAAATTTCATCCTAAATTGTAGGATTTCTCAACCCTGGAAACTTTTAAGATGTGTAGACTTCAATTCTCCAGATCTCTCTGCCAGCAACTCGTGTAGTTGAAATCCACACATCTTAAAATTGCTAAGGTTAAGAAACATTGCTCTATTGGCTGGGTTCATGCTTCTTTTGGTAACCATAAGACCTAGGCCAGGGGTGTCAAACTGCCGGCCCGTGGGCCGGACGTGTCACGCGGAAGCCGCGCCCATCCCATTGCCGGCAATGGCAAAACAGTCCCGATACGTTGCGCGACGTCACAAGTTTGACATGTCTGACCTAGGCCCTTGAATCTTTTAAAAATGCTGAACGCTGCATCCTGCATTAACGTGTTTGTCTAAAACAGTGTTTCTCAATCTCAGCAATTTGAGGTGATGGCTTCAATTCCCAGAATTCTCCAGGCACTATGGCTTGCTAGGGAATTCTGGGAGCTGAAGGCCACACATCTTCACGACCCAGAGATTGAAAAACATTGGTCTAAAACAGTGGTGGCGAACTTATGGCACGGGTGCCAGAGGCGGCACTCAAAGCTCTCTCTGTGGGCACCTGCGCTGTCACCCCAGTCCTAGGCCTTCAGCTGGGTTTTATAAAACCTTTTCGCTTTAGGCCTCCATCGTCGTGTGCAAAAAAAAAAAGGTTCAATCAATCAGTCAATTTCAACTTCTCGCAGGAAAAAAAAAATCTTGCAAAGTTGGAATTGATTGATTGAACTTTTTAGTCCCACCCAGTCTGCCGTTACCACTGCAGCCACGCTCACCCAATTGGCCACACCCAGCCAATGGGCCACACCCACCCGGCACTCGACGATGCATAAGTGGGTTTTGGGCTGTAGTTTGGGCACTCGGTCTCTAAAAGGTTCGCCATCACTAGTCTAAAACATATACTAAAAGGCCTCTCTTTCTCTTCCTTCCTTCCTTCCTTCCTTCCTTCCTTCCTTCCTTCCTTCCTTCTTTCCTCCCTCTTATCAGTTTACCCCTGTCACCTAGTTCCAGGGCTATTGATAGGATGGGTTTAAAATTGGGCCCCGCTTCTTCCCATCCCTCGCCATGACACAGCTGCGTGTCCCCAGGGGGGTCTCTTACTTCTACTGGGTGAGTTCCAGAGAGTGGCAGAAGATTTGGAGAGGCGCTTGTTGATTATAGAGTCCACATGTTTGGGGAGATTTACAGCAGAGAGTGAGCACCTGCTTGCACCTACAGAGGGAAAAGACACACAGGTGTTAAGGGCAGCGGGGTGGGGTGGGAGGATCTGGTGGGCGTGCGAGCATGCAGCAGCGGGGATCATGCAGTGAATGCCATGAGTTGCAAAGGAGACCCCTGGGAAAAGCTATTAAGGTGCCTCGTTTCGGAGCTGCCTGCAGGAACAGGAAACCATACAAACACCTTTTAATGTGCTGATTGGCAGCCTTGTGTATTCTACTCCAGCGCAGGCTCCCGCTGATGTCAGAGGCCTAAGTGAGCTTGGCAAAAGGCAAATTAGCACACGTGGTGGCACAGTGGCTGTCGGCAGGGCTATGCCCTTCCCAGAGGCCCACTGGCCGAAGGTCTGATTTGGAGATTTTTCCCTTCTGCAGCCAAACAACAGCAGGAGGTGACTATATCATCCACAGCTCCTTCTGGTTACAAGCTGACTTGCACCCGGGTCCCACCCAGCTGAGAGAAGCTGAGAGTCCCACAAAAAGCATGCAATATAGATGACAGCCTTCATAGAAGATGTTAAATATCCGGTTCTTGGGCACACTTACAACATGTTTACACTGCCAAAAGCTGAGCAAGACATAGAAGGAACCATCCAGCAAACAGATCCCCTTTTAGAGACACAAAGGGCCTGGGTTGACAGCAAAGCAGCTTTGTTAGACCAACGTGAGGGCGGGGTGAGTTTCCACAGGACAAAACTGAAAGCATTTTGAGTCTTTATTTATAGGACATAATCAGGATTTGAAACAAACCCTGGCTTTTTATTCCAGGGCCACAACAAAGAAGTGGGGCGGTAGTCTATCCTCAGCACGATCTCTGCAAGCCAACGTTTTGGAAAAATGACCAAGTAGGTGATTTTTTGATTCTTTTTTTTTAGCATTCTTAAAATTTCCAAAGTAAACAGTTGTTGTGCTTCGCTAACACACCTAACGTGATGGTTCCAGACTTAACTAGATCAGTCATTCGCACAACGTGAAAGGCTTAGCTAGTTTTAAGCTCGTTAGGGCTTTTTTGTGACTTTATGTGTTCTGTGATTCCAGCTCATTTCTGATTCAAAGTATTAAAACAATCCAGGAGATATGATGGCTCCGTCACCTGGTTAAGTGTGTTTTGTGAACAAGGCCAAACAAAACATGCCTTTGAACTTGCTTTTTCTTGTTTCATATGGCAATGCAAACATACAATAATGAATTGGACAATTTTTCTGCACATTGGGTCACTGGTAGCATTCTGTACGGGTCTCTATCTGTATTCTAGGATGAAAAACAAGGGCTGATGTGGAATTCTTGTGGCCCAAAAACCACAGTTTTGTCTAAATCCAAAGCAAAATTCCTACACCCAAAACTAATTCAGAGTAATAGCTGCCAATACTGATGGAAGATTTGTAATAGAATCACAGGATTTGTCTCTGCAAAAAAACAGACTAATTGCAGATATTTATTTGAAGGTCATACATCCTACTTCTATTTTGCAATAAATAAAATCCAGCAGAGAATTCAGCAGAGACAAAATGTTGTTCGACATTATTTACTTATTAACGAACCACTCGCTCTGAAGAGTGACTCGAAAGAGCCTTACGGCTAGTCCTCATTTCGCAACTGCCTTGTTTAACAACCGTTTGCAATTACAACAAGATGAAAAAATAACTTAGCGACTTAAGCTTCGCACTTATGACCTCTGCGGGCCTGCGAAGCAAAGAAAACAACTTTGTAAGGAGTTAAGATTGTAAAACCGTGTCATTCCACTTAACAACTGCTTTGCTTAACAACCTAGTTATCTACCCTGTTTGCGGTTGCTAAACGAAGATGAGATCAAAAACCCACCGGATTCGCCACTCGCTTCCCAACAAGATTCCAACTACCCATACATTGGCCAACAGATCTTCCTCAAAAAGCTTTTGAAAGTATATCTGAAGTGCTGTGAACATCTGAAATGTTTGTTTGTATCATGATCAGCAGCAATTTCCAATCAGTTCAGACATTTAAAGTTAAAGAGGAGCATCTCAGAATTGTAAATAATAATAGCCTGGTTGCTTATGGAGAATTATTAATCGCCACAGGTGACCAGGAAGTTGCCACCAAATCAGTTATGCTTGCTGTTCTGTTACAGGTAGTCCTTGAGTTATGACTGTAATAAAGCTTGCTCATAAAATACAAGCATTTTTTGGGGGGGTGGCTGCCGCAGTTATTCAGTAAATCAATGATTCACTATAGCAGGGGTCCCCAACCCTTGGGCTGTGACCCACTAACGGGCCTTGGCTTTTTCAAAACCGGGCCGTAGGAGAGATGGGCAAGCACGCGTGTGTGAAGATAGACAGTCAGATAACCTTTATTGTCATTTTTTTAATGTGGGCCCAACGGCACCCATTAAAAATGAAATATAGTTGCTTGCTCTCAAGGTGTACACATACATAACGCACATTTAAACATACTATATACAACGTATGTATAGACCTACACCCTTGATTATAAGTAACACATATATATTAATCACTGTTCGTCTTGAATACATAACGGAAGGAGGAAGCTTGAGAGTTCACAAGGTTAATGCTGTATGGAACAAAACTATGGCTGAATCTGGATGTTCTGCTTCGGATACCACGGAGCCCCCTCCTCCCGGAAGGTAACAAGGAAAACGGGTCTAGCGGCGGGCATGAGCGGAGGGTGCTTGTGTTCGCATGAGCGGAACTTTGCACACAAGTGCAAGGGCTCTCCGCTTGCATGAGTGGAACTTTGCACACGAGCATAAGCACCCTCTACTCAAGTGTGAAGCTCCAATTGTGCGAGTGGAGGGCACATGTGCTTGCCACGCACACAAATGGAGCTGTGCGTACGAACGTGTGCCTGCCATTCTCTCCCTCTCTCTCACACACACACACACACACCACATCGGATCACCAACCTGGAAAGGTTGGGGACTGCTGCACTATAGGCATTGTTTTGCTGAAAACTAGAAGTGCTGGTTTTCAGAAAAAACTGTCATAAAATGGAGTCACGTGTTTGTGGGGTTTTTGTAAATGACCGTAAATGTAGCCATGTGGCCAAGCACCCGAAGTGTGGTCACATGATCATGGGGTGGGTCAGAAGGTTGGATCCAGGTTGTAAATCCCCTTTTCCAGATTGGTCAAAAGTCAAGGACTACTTGTACTTGTCTTTTTGAAGCCCTTCCAGAGCATTTCTGTGTTGTCATCCTGCATCCTGCATTACACATTTCTCTCTCCAATCACTGGAGTTTATGATCATATAACCCTCTCCGCTGCTAGGGCAGCATGCTGCCTTGGGGAATTCTGGGAGTTGAAGTCCACATGTCTTAAAGTGCTGCAGGATCACCCCCCCCAAAACGCTTCCTAACCCCACCAAAACAGGAAATCCTGGCCCCGTTCACACACATGGCTATGTCCACTTGGCATCATGCATGTCTGCAGCATTTGTACATGGCCAAAGTGTGGAGTGTGGCACCTGCCATTCTCACCCTTCAGTTTCCCACCCTCCAGTCCATTCCTGCCCAAAGACTCTTGGGCAGGGGACAATTTCCAGGTACAGAACATGCTCAGGTCTTGGGTAAGCTGCATCTATGGCTCAGCTCCTTTCTGCCTGGGTCCCAATGTGCCCGCAGGGTGGAAACTGCCAACCAATGAGGAGAAAGATGGGTGAAGCCCTGAGCAGCACAAGGCATAGAAGAGAAGAAGCAGTGTGGGAACTTAAAGGTACCGAGTGGTCAAAAGTCCACCGAAAACGGACAAAGGACCCCAGTGAAGCTGCAAGGAAATGGCGTGCTGTACTATATGCAGAGGAAAGAAAGAAAGGAAGGAAGGAAGGAAGGAAGGAAGGAAGGAAGGAAGGAAGGAAGGAAAGAAAAAGACAGAAAGACAAAGACAAAGACAAAAAAAGAAAGGAAAGAAAGAAAAGAAAGAAAGAAAGAAAGAAAGAAAGAAAGAAAGAAAGAAAGAAAGAAAGAAAAAGACAAAGACAAAAAAGAAAGGAAAGAAAGAAAGAGAAAGAAAGAAAGAAATAGAAAGAAAATAGGTAGAGGGAGGAAGGAAGGAAAGAAGGAAGGAAGGAAAGAAAGAAAAAAAGAAAGAAGGAAAGAAAGAAAGAAAGAAAGAAAAGACAGAAAGACAAAGACAAAAAAAGAAAGAAAAGAAAGAAAGAAAGAAAGAAAATAGGTAGAGGGAGGAAGGAAGGAAAGAAGGAAGGAAGGAACTGCCTTATAATTTCAAGCTATAAACTAGGGTGCATAAGCCCCTCCTCATCCGAGCACATGCGCGTGCAAAAATGCCCAGCCGTGCAAAAGCATCAACCCCGCCTCCCCACCAGGCCCGTTGTGCGTGCCGTTCCCCATCTGACAGCCGTGTCCCCAAGCTAAGCAGGGCCTCCACTCACCCTCCTTGTGAACTGGGGAGCCCTGGTGCAGCGCCCCAGCCCACGACCATCGCTGCTGCCGGATTTCAGCCCAGGTTTTCTTCACTGAGCGCTGGATGGCAGCTTCGTAGAGCTCCTGATCACAAAGGGGGAAAAGGGGGGAAGGTTAGTTCTCCATTTTTGTTCGCCAGTCGTGCAGCGCCGGGATGCGCTTGCAGAAACAACGAAGCTGAGCGGTTTGGTCAGGAAAAAACAACGATAAAAAGACTTTTTTTTTAAAAAAAGAACAGAAATCCTTAAAGATAGCTCTTGACTTACAACCAAAATTAGGACTAGAACTTTGGTCACTAAACAGGGCGCTTGTTTTAGTGAGTCCTGCCCGATTTTTACAATATTTTTTGCTATAACTTGTTAAGCAAATGCAACTTCCCCCTTGACTTTCCTTATTGGAAACCGGCTGGGAAAGGGAGAAATGGCGATCCCATGAGCCCCAAGATGCGGCAACCGTCATAAACAGCTGGCATTCCACCAGCTATTCCAGAGAAGGAAATCCTCTTTTGTTATTGGGAACCAGCCATTGCCACTTCCTTATTGATTCTGCCCGAGCCACCATCCCAAAGAACACAAGGTGCTTAACCCTCGGATGAGAGACCACAAGGAGTTCCGTGGGTGAAACTGGGACCATTTAAAAGAGGTTCCCTTCAATTAAATGCTGCCTTCTTGCAGGACAGAACAAAGAGTCTGGATTTTGATCACGTGACCCTAGGGATGCTGCAAGAGTTGTTGCGTGTGAGGACCAGTTTTTAGGCACTTTTTTTCCCAGCTCTGTCATAACTTCAAACAGTCACTAAAGGAACAGTTGTAAGTCAAGGACTGCCTGCCTAAATGACTTTCGACTGAAAAAAGAACAAGTGAACTTATTGTGGCATTTGGATATTAAAAATGAGATTAAGGCAGGGGTAGGCAACCTTGGCACTTTTATGACTCGTGGACTTCAACTCCCAGAATTCCTCAGCCAGCATGGCTCAGCTTGGAAACCTCTCCTTTTCCCCTCAGCATGGCTGTCTCAGGAATTCTGGGAGTTGAAGTCCACGAGTCATAAAAGAGCCAAGGTTGCCTACCTCTGGACTAAGGGGTCGGAGCAAAGTTTAACGTGCCCGTTCCTCAGTAAAAATGACAAAAGGTGCAATTGTGTGGGTGGGTTTTTCCCTCCAATTTCTTTCTTGTTTCTCCATCTCTTATTTTCTTCGCTCTTGCTTGTTTTGTGCAGTCCTTGATTTACAACCATTCGTTGAGTGACTGTTTACAGATACAACAGCACGGGGAAAAAGTAACGTATGGCTTTTTCACTTTTCATACGTTTTTCGTACGTATAACCCTTGCGGCATCCCCACGATCACATGACCAAATCATGTGATCCCTCAATGTGACCTGGCGACAAGCAAAGTCAAGGGGGAAAGCCTTACAACCCTGTTTACAGATAGTCCTCAGTTTACAACCACAACCGGCCCCCAAATTTCTGTTGTTAAGCGAGACCTTTGCTAAGTGAGTTTTGCCCCACTTTACAACTGCAGCTGTTAAGTTACTAACACGGTTGTTTAGTGAATCTGGCTTCCCCATGGACTTTGCTCGTCAGAAGGTCACAAAAGGGGGTCACACGACCCCGGGGCACCGCAACCGTCATAAGTACGAGTCAGTGGCCAAGCGTCTGAATTTCAGTCATGTGACCCTGGGGATGCTGCAAAGGTCCGAATTGTGAAAAACGGCCATCAGGCACATTTTTCAGTGCCGTTGTAACTTGAAACAGTCACTAAACGAACCGTGGTAAGTTGAGGACTACCTGTAGTAACAACTGCAGCGACTCATTTAACAGCTGTGGCAAGGAAAGTCCTAAAACGGGGCAAAACCCATTTAACAACTTGGCCACAGAAATGTTGGACTTAGTTTTTGTCGTAAATCAAGGACCACCTGTATTTCCTCCCTTGAAACGTTTCTCATAAAACCGGGAAAGACATCGTGGAGGGAACAAGACACCTTTGCTCCTGGTCCCTTTTGGGACAACGTAGCCGTGGAGTAAGCCAACGTTGGTGACCCACAGCTTGCCTGGCTGTTTAATTCCTCTTTGACCCCCCCCCCCAGAACTTCTCCAACTGACCTTGTTCCTCTCCACCTTTTGGCGCTGGCGTTCTTCCAGGGCGGCTCGCCGCTTCTCGGCTCGCACTCGCTGCTCCTCCAGCCGCCTCCGTCTCTCTTCCAGCTGTTTTTCCCTCAACATGCGGGCCTTCTCTTCCTTCTCCAACCACACTGCCCGTTTGGCAGCTGTTCAAGGGTGTGCCAAGAGAGAAAAAGAAAGAGCGAGAGGTTTAGATACAGGCAATGCCTCCTGCCCTGGACACCTCCAGACTCACTCCTGGAGCATCTTAACTTATGGTGAAATGTGGGGCTTTTTCATTTTTTTAAGGGCCAGCTGGATGAAGCCCACCCTGCAAGAGCTGTAAAAGGCATCTCAGCCAGCTTTAGCACTGATGATGTTACCTACTTGGGTAATGAAACGTCTGCAGGAAAACAACGAGGCACAGAGAGCACCAAGGATCCCACACCTTTAATTTACAGCACTCTTTCTTAGTCTTTTTTTTTCTTTCTTTCAGGAGCCTGTCCATTTTCAACATTACGTGTTTGTTTAGAGGGATTGGGTTGATCAGTATTTATTTTATTAAAAATTAAAATTGATGCGCGTGCTGATTTTGAGGACCCCGAAAGAGTCTAGAGGGAGGGAGAGAGGGAGGGAAGGAAGGAAGGAAAGAGAAATAAGAGGGAGGAAAGAAAGAAAAAAGAAAGAGGGAGGGAAGGAAGGAAGGAAGGAAAAGAAGGAAGAAAAGAGAAAGGGAGGGAAGGAGGGAAGGAAGGAGAAAGAAGAGGGAGGAAAGAAAGAAAAAAGAAAGGGAAGGAAGGAAGGAAAAGAAGGAAGAAAAGAAAGGGAGGGAAAGAAGGAAGGAGAAAGAAGAGGGAGGAAAGAAAGAAAAAAGAAAGAGGGAAGGAAGGAAGGAAGGAAAAGGAAGAAAAGAGGGAGGGAAGAGAGGAGAAAGAAGAGGGAGGAAAGAAAAGAAAGGGAAGGAAGGAAGGAAGGAAGGAGGAAAAGAAGGAAGAAAAGAGAAAGAAAGAAAGAAAGAAAGAAAGAAAGAAAGAAAGAAAGAAAGAAAGAAAGAAAGAAAGAAAGAAAGAAAGAAAGAAAGAGGCAAGGAGGGAGGAATAAGTGAGGAGAGAGGGAGGGGGTGGAAATCAATGGAGCAAGTGTTGCAGCAGCTTCATCCCCAACTTCAGGAGTGACCTGCACAGCTGGCAACAGCTGCTGAGGCAGAAGCAAGAGCAGAGGGAGGTGAGATGCCGCAAAGGCTGAACACAAAAGAAATGGGAAGCTAAACTGAAAAGCACATTCAGGCCAGACAATTGGGGAAGGAGAGTGGAAAGAGGGGCAGAGGGTGAACTGCCACTGCTGCGAGGGAAGAGCGGGGAGGCTGGAGGCTGGAGGGGGCTGCTGGAGCAGAAAAGACCACCCTGCCCAATACAAGGCCACAGACCCGCAACAGTTGGAGAAAAGGAGCCTCCTTAGCCGAGAAGTGACCTGCAGAAGGGATCTTCCCAGACCCACAGAGCAACAGAGAGGGCCATGCGCGTCCGGCCCCTCCGTAATGTCCTTTTTAGCCTGACAGAAGGGTAAGCCGTCCCGTGAAGAATTAATCACATTTCAACCAGGTTGAATTTCAATTTCCTGAGCTCCCATTCTCTCCCATTCTTTGTCCCATTCCCTTTTGGAATGCACTCTGGGGGGGTGGGGGGGAGAGAGACACAGGCTTGCTAGACAGTTGAGGGTTCCCCAGCATTGGGCTAATGATGGGAATCATAGTCCAATATACTTAGAAGACATTGGGAAGGAAGGAAGGAAGGAAGGAAGGAAGGAAGGAAGGAAGGAAGGAAGGAAGGAAATGTGAAAGAGAATCAAAAGGGAAGGAAGGAAAAGTGAAAGGCAGCTAATGATGGGAATTGTAGTCCAATATACTTAGAAGACATTGGGAAGGAAGGAAGGAAGGAAGGAAGGAAGGAAGGAAGGAAGGAAGGAAGGAAGGAAGGAAATGTGAAAGAGAATCAAAAGGGAAGGAAGGAAAAGTGAAAGGCAGCTAATGATGGGAATTGTAGTCCAATATACTTAGAAGACATTGGGAAGGAAGGAAGGAAGGAAGGAAGGAAAATATGAAAGAGAATCAAAAGGGGAGGAAAAGTGAAAGGTAGCTAATGATGGGAATTGTAGTCCAATATATCTATAAGATATTGGAAATGGATGGAAAGAAGGAAATATGAAAGAGAGAATCAAAAGGGAAGGAATGAAAAGTGAAAGACAGCTAATGATGGGAATTGTAATCCAATATATCTATAAGACAGGGGTCTCCAACCCCCGGTCTGTGGACCAGTACTGGGCTGCAGCATGCCAGCAACCGATCCGTACAAACAAGCAAAGCCCCGTCTGCGGGATGCAGGCAGCACACAAAACCACGCACCCTCTGGTCCGCGGAAAAACCTCTCTCCACGTAACCGGTCCCTGGTGCCCAAAAAATTCACCAAGCATGAACATGGCACCTGAATTGATTCCAAGGGCCTCTCTCAAGAATAACGGATCCCACTTAGGCTAGATTTATACAAGACTGCCAACTTTGAACAAAAATGGATGTTCTCGCTTTAAACTGAAAATATACAAGATTTCCCCTGATTTCTGTGGATGCTGAAAGGTTCCAAAGTTTTTGATATGGATCTCCGGGGGGAGTGTGTGTGTGTGTGTGTGTGTGTGAGAGAGAGAGAGAGAGAGAGAGAGAGAGAGAGAGAGAGGGAGAGGGAGGGAGGGAGGGAGGGAGGGAGAAATTTATTTGGGCTTCTCTAAGAATTTTGTTTTGGATTGATCTGAATTATCCAACTCCTAAATCAGGGGTGATTATTTATAGTGTACCCTCTCCTTGGGCCAATTTACGTTGCCAAGTGTGTCCTTTTTCTCATTCTCTGTTTAATTCAGAACCCCTTGCCTGACTGATTAGAAATTCAGAATATATCCCATAGAGCAGGAAGGGAAAGAGCATAAGATTTTATTACACACTGGTTTTGTTTTGTAGCTGGTTCAGCAATCAATATTCCTATTTATTAATACATGAATTGGGAATGGATATTGGACGCGAAATTTACCTGGATACCGAGCAAATTGGATTATCCTATCTATCATATTGATTGAATGGAATTTACAAGGTTTTTGAACCAATTTTGTCAGCAAGGGTATCTTGCAAGCTTGCAGGTTTCTAAAGCGCAATTATCTGTTCACAAAGATGAGTTTACTTTTCCATCATTTGAGATTTATTGCTAGGCAGTCTCTCAGTAACTGTTTAACTTGAAAGGTATTATTTGGCCCCAGTGCAATCTTGGGTGGTTTTGAGAGATGTTATTTATGCAGGGATCTATTTCAAGACCCGTTTTTAATGCTTCAAAAATATATAGAAAATATTGGATCACAGATAACCGAATATGTCTCAACCTTAGCGACTTTTAAGCTGTCTGGACTCCCAGAAGCCCAGGCATCTTACGGTTGAGACAAACTGATTTGATCCATGAAAAACATACACTGGGGAGTTTAAAAATAGTGTCTAAATCTGAGTATAAACTAAGCATCTCTTAACAACCAATTCTGAGGAATCCAATTTCTGAATTTTTGCAGCATTAAAATTGAATATGATTTACTTCAGAGTATATTCAATTTAAGGATGTATCATCTAGTTTATCTGGGCCAGCTGCTTCTGAACCTGCCTGTCCAGGAACCCTTCTGTATAAGACAGGGGTCTTCAAACTGGGCCCTTTTATGACTTGTGGACTTCAACTCCCAGAATTCCTCAGCCAGGCGTGCCTGGCTGAGGAATTCTGGGAGTTGAAGTCCACAAATCATAAAAGGGCCCAATTTGAAGGCCCCTGATGTAGAAGAAAGCTGATGGGATTGGTATTATATTTTACTTGATTTTATATGTTAAAGAGTTTGATGTAATGGGTTTTTGGGAGCTCTATCCCCATTTTTTCTTTTGGAATCTATCAAAACATCGTGAATGATGGAGTGAGGGGGATGAGAACTAACTAAATTCTTCTACAATTCTGACAGGAAAATGTTACACTTGATTGGCAGCAATGGGTTGTTGTTATGTTTAATTGTCAACAATACTAGAATTCATCTTTCTTTCTTTCTTTTTTTTTAGAAAGGGGAAAGGAAGAAAACAATCAAGTAAGTGATAAGTTTAAATTTGGGGATTCACAGGGAAATAAAGGTCCCCAAATCCTTTTCCTCACTTAACATATTCTGTATAAATTCAGTCATTTGGAGGTGCTTTCTCACATTCATTCTCCTGTCGGGGGAAGAATGAAAGGACATTTTGTTCACAATCACAAACACTAAGTTTGGCCAAGAATACAACAAAAAGAAAAACATGTTAGTCTTGATTTCCCCCCCCCCCGGTACAATTGGGCTTAGTCTTGAAGGGAACAAGGGCAGAATTTCCTGAATCTGGAGTCTCCTTAATTGTCATTGGATGACAATTCCCATCATCCCCATCCTCTGTGTAGAGGGCCAGGCAAGAAAGGAACCTAGTCAGATCACCTAGAGAACACCAGGTTGAAAAAGAAAGTGAAATAACTAGACCAGGGGTAGGCAACCTTGACTCTTTTATGACTCGTGGACTTCAACTCCCAGAATTCCTGAGCCAGCACAGCTGGCTCAGGAATTCTGGGAGTTGAAGTCCACGAGTCATAAAAGAGCCAAGGTTGCCTACCCCTGAACTAGACCATAAATCAGGAGTTGAAGGCCTGACATGGCTCAATGAGATGACTCCAAAAGTCATCTAAATGCATTGGATGGCAGATCCCATCATCCCCATCCTCTGCGTGGAGGGCTGAGCAAGATAGGAACCTGGTCAAATCACCTAGAAAACACCAGGTTGAAAAACAAAAGGTGAAATAACCAGACTGTCAATCTGAATTTGAAAGCCTGACATGGCTCAATGAGATGACCCCCCACCACCACAAAGCCTGTGGTACAGATGTTAGATGGCCTCTTCCTTACCCAGATGTTTGGCTCGTTCTTCACGACGCTCCCGAGCCATCCTGTGTCTTGCCTGGGCCTTTTGAGAATCTGGATGAAAGAGAATCCAAAGGCATCAGAACAATGAAGGGAAAGTCGGATGGATTGCGAAGACGATGAACTTATAGTTAGGGCTAAATTAACTTCTTTGCTTCTAAAGGAAACAGCACAGGTCGTCCTTGACTTACGACGACAACCGAGCCCAAAATTTATGTTGCTAAGCAAGGCAGCTGTTAAGCGGGTTTTGCCCCTTCATTGCCCCAAATTCTTAAGTGAATCCCTGCAGTTGTTAAATTAGTAACAGGGTTGTTAATTGAATCTGCTCCCCCATTGATTTTGCTTGTCAAGGGGGAATCACATGACTCCCCAGGACTCTGCAACCGTCATAAAGATGAGTCGGTTGCCAGGTGTGGCCAGGCGGAATGCTGCAGCGTTTGTGTGACAAATGGTCACCAGTCACTTTTTGCAGTGCCCTTGTAACTTTGACCGGTCACTAAACCAAGCATGGTAAGTCAAGGACTATCTGTATGGATATTTATGGCTGATTGGACCTACAGACCTTTGGCACAAAATGGAAAGAAAATGCTATGATTTGTGGGCAACAGCATCCCAGGCACCCACTAGATCAGTGATGGCGAACCTTTTAGAGACTGAGTGTCCAAAACCCGCCCCCTGCCCCCGCTCCGCCTCCTGTCCTACCTGCTCCACCCCCTGCCCCGCCCACCCACAGGGCCACGCACCGCCTCCATGGCCCGCCGTAGCAGATTGCCCAGGTAGCCCTGCAGCGCCCAGGCAGCCACGCCCACCGCCCACACCCCGCAGCATCATCTGCACCTATGGAGCGCAAGGGCAGAGTCTTGTCCCTGCTACCTGGCTATGTCCTTGACTGCGCTGCTCCGTGCAGACTGCGCCCGGGGGCGACTCTCCTCCAGGGGGGCTGCTGGTGAGGAGGGGGAGGTGGGGCTGGGACGGCAGTGCGCGTGCCCACAGAGAGGGCTCCAAGTCCCGCCTCTGGCATGCGTGCCACAGGTTCGCCACCACTGCCCTAGATCCCCTCTGTAAGTTGGTTCCACCTACAAAAACACCTACCTTGTTTTGTCCTGGCAGTGCCTGAACCTTGGACAGGGGGAGGCTGCTCGCTCTTGGGGGGCAGGCGGGTACTGCCACGCGTCTCCTCTGTTTGAGGCGGACTCGGGGCTCCGATGGGTGGGGGGCGATCACTCTTAGGAGGCAAGGTCTCTGCTTCTGGAAGTGGGGCAGCAGGCAGGGGGCTGGGCTGGCGAGTCCGGAGGGCAGAACGTGCTTCCGAGACAGGTGTGGTGGGGGTCTTGGCACCAGCAAGTTCATTTGGGGCTGGCAGTGTCGTGGCTGCAGCTGGCAGAGACGGGACCGCTGGATGGAGGGCTGGGGGGGTCTGGAGGCCGGACTGAGCCTCTGCCTTCCCCCCCAAGGGCGCCGTCTGTTCATTGCGAGGCGCTGGCATCACTTCTGACGGGGTCCAGGCTGAAAGACAGACATTGGCTGGCTCAAATCTCACTCAGCTGCTGATACGATCAAAAGTTACAAGCGCTGTTTTAGAAGGAAACAACAAGCAAAGGGTTTTCCCTGGATGAAAGACCCCGAGGAAAGCCTCATGCTGTGGATTAGACTAGAACAGTGTGTTTCAACTTGGCAACTTTAAGATGGGTGGATTACAACATCCAGAATTTTCCCGCTTGCTATTTTTCGGTTTTTGGTTTTTCTAGTTTCTGTTTTCCCCCCTCTAGTAATTTCTTAGGATTGATTCATTTTGTTCCCCTGTTCCACGAGGGCTTCCTGAACTGCGAATGATCCCAACTTCCCCAGAAGCTCCCCCCATTTCTTTCCTTCCAAGGCACCCCCAGAATACCTAGATTGAGCAAAGAGAGCATAGCTGACTAGAGAATTCTGGGAGTTGAAGTCCACCCATCTTAAAGCTGCCAAAGTTGGGAAACAATGGACCGGGAAGTCAAAAAACAGCCCCCAAAGAGGAAGGGCTAAACCATTTCCTCAACACTATGAAGAAAGCCTCATGAACAGCCTTTACTGTGGATACCCGAGACCACCAATCAAACATTGCCCAAGCTGCCCATAAAAGCCTCCATTTGCCCCCAGGCCCCAGAAGCATGGCATAATCAAACCAAGCTGCCAAAGATCACCCCCCCCCCCATGGCTTGGATGCAGGTGCCATCTTTAGGGGCAAAGCCATCCAAACTTTGAACTGGTCTGTCAAACATCATCTGATCTAAGACAGGTGTGAGTTTTCTAGTTTCTATTTTTCCGCTCTAGTCGTTTCGTAGGACCGATTCATCTCGTTCCCCATTGCACAAAGGCTTCCTGAGCTGTTAGTGACCCCCAACTCTCCCAGAAAGCCCCCCCCCATTCCTTTCCTTTCAAGGCACACCCAAAACCCATAGATTAAGGAGAGAGAGAGAGAGATGGAATCACTAGTTTTGCTGATACCCACATCCGTAATTCTTCACTATCCTTGATTCCCGTAGACATGCTTGCACAAACACACAGACAGACACGCAAGCACATCACTCCCTCACAGCAGCAGCAGCAGAGCCTTTTCAGACAACAATGAAGTAATGCATGAAGAATGTCCAGCAGAGATGCAGAGAAGCCCAGAGAACAAGGCTGCAAATGTTGGTTCTGCCAAGGGAGGGAGGGCGTTGAGCTTCTACGGAAGGAAGGCAGACCAGAGAGAGTCAGAGCCAGCCAGCCGGGCGTGGGGGAGAGGAGAGAGCCGGATCAGACAGCAGAGCAACCGTGGGAAAAATCTCCTGGGCGGGCTGGCTGGCCTCAAAAAACCAGGCCTGCTTTTTCTACACTGACCACCCACCCTTTACCTCTTGATTTCAGACAACTGCCCTTTGCGCTGGTGTAAATTTTCAAAAACTTTTGCCCTTTATTTCGATCATTTCATTTTTACAGTACTCATGGCACCACTTTCCGCACAGTCTTTTCCACGTGAAAAAGATGGAAATGGGTCTGTCTTTTTAGAATGCATTGACATGAATTACTGTTTGGGTTTGGATATTTTTATTAGGAGTTTTTGTCAAACTTTAGCTATCTCCTCTCTCTCTCTTTATCTCTCTTCTATCTATCATCTGTCTGTCTGTCTAATTTATATAGAGCTGCCCGTCTCACAAGGAAGTGACTTTGGGCGGCATAAAACCGAAACAATAAAGTTTTACTTGGCCTTGCTCTTGAATTTTCTTTTGTAAAGCAGTTATAAACATAAACAATTAAAATGTTTTATCCTTCTGGACTGCTTTTGGGTTTGCCCCTTTTTAAGTGTGAGGACCGGTTTTTAGGCACTTTTTTTTCAGCTCTGTCGTAACTTCAAACAGTCACTAAAGGAACAGTTGTAAGTCAAGGACTGTCTGCATAAATGACTTTCTGCTGAAAAAAGAACAAGTGAACTTATTGTGGCATTTGGATATTAAAAATGAGACTAAGGCAGGGGTAGGCAACCTTGGCTCTTTTATGACTCGTGGACTTCAACTCCCAGAATTCCTCAGCCAGCATGAGGGAACTATGACCCCTTCATGACTTGTGGACTTCAACTCCCAGAATTCCTCAGCCAACATGGGTCAGCTTGGAAACCTCTCCAAGGACATCAACAGGAAGAGGGTCAAAAATGAATTCAACAGGGATACCTGTTGGTTGAAGTGACTGATGCTTTACTGGAAACTGGGTTTGATCAAACCTCATAACAGCACCTGTTCGAGAGGGGAAAGGTGGTGGTTTAATTTGGGGGGGCCTGGAAGGCAAATGCAGGCGTTCCTTGACTTACAACCCCAATTGAGCCCAAACATTTCCACTGAGAAGTAAGGCGCTTGTTTAAGTGCGTTGCATCCCATTTTGCTACTTTTTGTGCCACCGTTGGTAAATGAATCGTTGTGGATGTAATAATAATAATAATAATAATAATAATAATAATAATAATAAAGTTGGAAGGGACCTTGGAGGTCATCAAGTCCAACCCCCTGCTCAGGCAGGAAATCCTATACCATTTCGGACAAATGGCTATCCAGTCTCTTCTTAAAAACTTCCAGTGTTGGAGCATTCACCACTTCTGGATGCAGGCTGTTCCACTGGTTAATTGTTCTAACTGTCAGGAAGTTTCTCCTTAGTTCTAGGTTGCTTCTCTCCTTGATTAGTTTCCACCCGTTGCTTCTTGTCCTGCCTTCAGGCGCTTTGGAGAAGAGCTTGACTCCCTCTTCTTTATGGCAACCCCTGAGATATTGGAATGCTGCTATCATGTCCCCCCTCGTCCTTCTCTTCATTAAACTAGACATACCCAATTCCAGCAACCGTTCCTTATATGTTTTAGGTTAAGTGAACCATGTGGTTGTTAAGGGAATCCCAAACCCGGGTCAGTGCGACTGTCATAAATACGTGCCAGTTGCCAAGTGCCGAATCTTGATCACGTGAGCATGGGGATGCTGCAACAGCTATAAGTGTGAAAAACAGTCATAAAGTACTAACGGTACTTTCAGTGCTATTGTAGCTTTGAACGGCCACTAAACAAATGACTGTAAGTCAGGGACTAGCTGTATTGACTGGAAAACCCTGGGAGAGGTACTTGTTTAAACTACGGTTAAAATGATAAATTACATCCAATCTAAGAGCTTCTGGAAGAAGACATAGAAATTATAATAGGGAACAATTTGTCTCTAGCAATTGCTATTTCAGCTAGGTGGAAAAGCCTTTTGGGACAAAATATCCCTGTTCCTTTAATGCAAGAATCAATCCCCATCAACCCTCGAGTAGATAATAATTTTGATAAATTTTATGGCATTCCTCCAGCTATTCCAGATGGCACTGGAGAAGGAAATCCTCTTTTGTTATTAGGAACCAGCCACTGGCACTCCGTTATTGATTCTGCCCAAGCCACCATATCAAAGACCACAACGTGTTTAACCCTCGGATGAGAGACCACAAGGAATTCCTTGTACTTCTTCTGCTGCCTTCTTGCAGGACAGAGCAAATATGCTTTCTCTATCCTGGTCCCCACCAGTGTTTTCCAATCTTGGCAACTTTAAGATGTATGGGCCTCAAACCCCAGAATTCTCCAGCCAATATGCTGGCTGAAGATTTCTGGAAGTTGAAGTTCACACATCTTAAAGTTGCCAACATTGAGACATACTCATCGCCACCTTCTGGATCAGCATTTCCAGTTTCAGATGGTGCCCCTTCCCCTGGTGTCCCAGGAAGCCTTTAAGACTTGGCTCTGTTCACAGGACCGGAGTTAATGTGGGTGTGAAGTCAGGCCCCTGTTGCATTGTTACTTGGCACTATTTGTACTGCTTGTTATTTCAGTCCAAGCTCCCTGTTTATTTGGATTTCAATTGTTTCATTCTTTTTTTATGGATTCTGCAAGCAATGCAGAGTCTACTGGAGTGGGAGACCATATTCAATTGAATAAATATGTTAAATATTAAATTAATCCATTTTTCAAGGGTCCAGAAAAGGATCGATGCAAGATAATAAAGTCATAAGAATTAACATGTCCAAGTTCAGTTTGGTAGATGCCAGATTTTGAAGAATCTAGTTCTTGTTAAGTTAGTTGGCCCCCAACAATAGAGGGACACGGAGAACTAGCAAGAGCCGTGAAGGAAATGTGCCCCCATCAACAAAGATCTGAACCATTTTAGACTGTATGTTCCCCTGTGTATTCCACTCAAATACTGCCTGCTTTTCAACAAATCCTCTGTTTTTATTTTAGGCTTCATCAATAATCAGGACATTTGCGAAATTCTGGGAGCTGAAGTTTTTACACATTGGATGGAGAATTGGATGGAGAGTTCCCAGGTTGCTGGAGATTGATCTAAGTTGGAAAACACATTGTGATAATATGGAATTCGTCAAGGGAAGTGCTCCCCCCCCAGCTATGCCTGGAAGATTATTGGAAGCTACATGAGACCTTCAAAGGTTTTTAAAGTTCTTCCTTCAACAACCGTACCCAACCATAGCCATTTGGGAGTTGCAAGGCCAACTAAAATGACCACAATTTAACACCTCCTAATATGTGCATTTCAACTCCCAAATTTCTCAGCAATGCCATGATAGCTGGAAACTTTGGGGACATCTTCCATTTATGGAAGGCACCTGGAATGGAATGGAATAGAATAGAGAAATGTAGAATAGAATAGAATAGAATAGAATAGAATAGAATAGAATAGAATAGAATAGAATAGAATAGAATAGAATAGAATAGAATAGAATAGAGAAATGAAGAACAGAATAGAATAGAGAAATGAATAGAATAGAATAGACTATAGACTACACTATAGAACAGAACAGAACAGAACAGAACAGAACAGAACAGAACAGAACAGAATAGAATAGAATAGAATAGAATAGAATAGAATATATGGCCAAGTGTGATTAAACACACAAGGAATTCATCTCCGGTGTGTAAGCTCTCAGTGTACATACAAACAAGACAATAATATAATCACAAGATATCAACAGGAGAAGGTAGTAGTAAAGATGAGAAGGGTAGTAGTAATACAGCCCTACTACATGGGTAAATATCCTTAGACATTCTGTGGGAATTAGGTGTTAGCAGAGGGAAGGCAGGAGGGAAAAATCTGCCTCTGTGTCTAGTTGTTTCGGCATGCGATTCCCTGTAGATGTATTTGGCCAAGTGTGATTAGGCACACACACAAAAAACCTTGTCCCTGTGTCTAACGCCATACAGAGGAAAGCAGCTGAAACAGTTTATGTCCAGGATGCGAGAGGTCTGCAAATATCTTCTCAGCCCTCCTTCTGGCCCACGCAATAGACAGGTCTTCTATGGAAGGCAGGCTGGTTGCAATTATTCTTTCTGCAGTGTTAGCTACCCATTGTCCTGTTTGGTTGCTGTACCAAAACAGGTAGTTATAGAAGTACAAGTGACAAATTTGCTATGCCTGACAGCAATGCAGCTGAAATCTCAGACACCAAAGAATCTTTCTCATTAGCTTCTACTGAATGCTTTCAACTAGACATGCTGGAGACTCAACTCAAGAGTTAGTGCTCGCAAAGTGTGCTCCTCCACACTGCCCTTCAGAGAACAGACACATAACCAATATACACCAGTCCATCAATCACCTGACAGCTCCCTTTATCCCAATCCTATCGCTTTAAACCTTGAGCCGGTCTTGGCACTGTGTAATTAGGGAGTACAAGCTGCTTAGTCAACAGTATCGCCCTTCTGGATAATGATGGATGAGCTCCATCCAGTGCAGGAGACAAAAGAAACTCAGCAGACAGAGCAAAGAGAAAAAAAGAGGTGTGAAGGGACATTGGAGGGGAGAGCAGAGTGACAGCCAGACCAGGGACGGCGGTTGGCAAGGAGACCTGGAACCAATCGTTCCCCCAAGCTTTTGAAAAGTAGATATGAATTCCTATTCCTAAGTGTAATTCTTATTCCACTACCAGATCCAGAAAGGTGACAAGAGAATTAAGCTGAACTTGCTCATGCACCATTATTAAATGGTGGACATCAAAGCTGTTTTCTCCCCTCCATGCAAAGGGGACATTTGAGTTCATCTGAGATGGCCTCACTGCGTGGGGACAGAAAGAAACATTTAGGCCAGTCTGGGATGCTTCCCACAAACTGAATATTTTGTTGTTGTTGTTCAGTCGCTAAATTGTGTCCAACTCTTCACAACCCTATGGAGCATAGTATGCCAGGCCTCCCTTGTCCTCTACTATCTCCTAGCATTTGCCCAAATCCATGTTGGTTGCATTGATGACACTATCTAACCATCTCATCTTCTTTTGCCTTCCATCTTTCCCAACATCAGGGACTTTTCCAACGAGTCTTCTCTTCCCATTAGGTAGCTAAAATAGTTGAGCTTCAGCTTCAGTATCTGTCCTTCCAAAGAGCAGTCAGGCTTGATTTCCTTTAGGATTGACTGAGTTGATCTCCTTGCAGTCCAACAACTGAACATAAGCTCTCCTAATTTTCAGCAATCATAGCCCTGGGGAAAGCCACTCCCCGCTATAGTAATCCCAAATAAAGCAACTCTGGTGGATGTCTGTCCAGAGTGGCTCTAGATCCAGGCACAAATGATTTCTTGAAATTCTCCACCAAGGTTGTAAGCAGAGAAGTTGGAAGCTTAATTTTTTCCTCCCATTTTTTTGTTTTTAGGAGAAATTCTTCCAGCAGTTCTCAAGTTTACAATAGGACTGCCACTAGAAAAGTTCCATGAAGAGTTTAGAATCCAGGGAAGTTTCTCCAAAGAAAGAGAGGTCAACAAGCGTCCAGGAGAACAGACAAGTGATATGTACATCATGGTGCATCTGATGTCATCACAGCTTCCAATGGCCATAAAAGATTCATGCACACTCCTTAGTTGCTTCGTAAGTAAATGAAGTGAGACAATGATGCTCACCCATAAATATTTCACTGAAGACCCATTTTCCTTTGCCAGAAATTTCTTTTAAAAAAGCTTTAAT
Source organism: Protobothrops mucrosquamatus (assembly GCF_001527695.2). Lineage (NCBI taxonomy): Eukaryota > Metazoa > Chordata > Lepidosauria > Squamata > Viperidae > Protobothrops > Protobothrops mucrosquamatus. Next base: position 52,752 of record NW_015387349.1, on the reverse strand, counting down.
TTAATTGAATATGAGTCAAAAGAGAAAAAATGTAGAATTATTCTGCTCAATCTCGGGGTTCATTGGTTCATTTCAGTGTTTCTCAACCTTGACAATTTTAAGGCATATGGACTTCAACTCCCAGAATTCCACAGCCAGCATTGCTGGCTGTGGAATTCTGGGAGTTGAAGTCCACATGCCTTAAAATTGTCAAGGTTGAGAAACACTGAAGCTGTTCTTTTGGTCAGAGTTTCTTTGCATTCAATCAAACTCTGTCTTCCTATTATCTATGGCAGGGGTCTCCAAACTTGGCAACTTTCAGACTGGTGGACTTCAACTCCCAGAATTCCTCAGCCAACTGTGCCACGATTCCATGCCCTGCAAGTCTGGAAAGGTAACTAACAAATATTGAGCTTTGTCTGTTTCACAGGGTTCAAGTATCTAAAAAACTGCCTTCATTCCTTTCCTTAGTCTTTCCATCTCAAGGTTAAGCAGATCCAGCTCTATCAGTTTCACTTTGTTTGCTTTGATTTGCCCTTTGTCCTCTTCCAATCCTGTTGCTCTGAATGGTCCATCAAGTACGGCTTCCAGAACTGGAGTCAAGGTGGATATCCCATCAAGAGTTGGGCAGGTGAGGAACTGTGCAAAAATCCATCACGCTCTTCTCTGCCTCTCGCCAATATCTCAGTTGGGTTTGGTTAAGGCAGGGGTCTTCAAACTTGGCCCTTTGATGACTTGTGGACTTCAACTCCCAGAATTCCTCAGCCAGGCATGCTGGCTGAGGAATTCTGGGAGTTGAAGTCCACAAGTCATCAAAGGGCCAAGTTTGAAGACCCCTGGGTTAAGGAAAGGCTTTCTCCAAGGCTGTTGAGAGAGGTCCAACTTTGCCCTGCTGGAATTTGGGAGGATGGCATCAAATGGCAACAGTCATCAGCCACTCTTGGTCCTTTGTGGGCCAATTCTTGACTGCTCTTCATAGAGAAAAGGGTGTAGACTTCTCTTCTTCATATCCAGAAAGGACTTAAATGTCTCCTTAATTCAGGGGTAGTCAAACATTTGAGGGGTAGCAAGGACTTCAAAGAGGTGACGTGGACTTTGGAGAGGACTGAAGTTTGATGGATATTTGGTGTCCCTTTTTCACTTGTTAACAATGAAATACCTATTTATGGCTGAGCAGTACTGATAGTCTTTGACTTGCAACTGCAATCAAGACCAGAATTTATGTTGCTAAGCAAGGCAGTTGTTAACTGAGTCATGCCCAATTGTATGACTTTTTCTTGAAGCAAACCACTTAAATCGTGAAATGATTCGTGCAGTCATTAAGTGACTCCAGATTCCCCCATTGACTTTGCACGTCAGAAGCCGGCTAGGAAGCTCATACAGTAAATGGCAATTACATGACCCCAGGACTTCTGCAACCATCGGAAATACAGTTGCCAGTTGCCAAGGGTCTAAATTTACATCACAACACGAGTGGTGAAACTGTGACAGTCGGAAGTGTGAGGACCAGTCATCAGTCCCTTTTTTAAGTGCAATTGTAACTTTGTACAGTCACTAAATGAATGGTTGTAAGTTGAGGACTACCCTGTACGGTTTTCGTGTTTTCCATCTCAAAATAATAGGAAACTGTGCCACATGTTTTCAACACTCATGGCCAGAGGGACAAGTACAGGGAACACTAGTCTTATGATAGTCAAGATAGTCTCGGTTTCTGTTACACCACATTTTGGAAGCATTTTCAACTCCAGATTTAGCCAGAACCTGCTCTTTGCTTTCGACTCTCTTGACTGCTGACAGGGTATATGTTTGCATCTTCTTTGGCATCTGCCAAGCTCCCATATAAATATGCAAAGCACGTGCCACGTCATGTGTGCTAAGCACCCGCTGATAACAGTTTATATCAGTGGTGGCGAACCTATGGCACGGGTGCTAGAGGCGGCACTCAGAGCCCTCTCTGTGGGCACGTGTGCCGTCGCCCCAGTCCTAGGCCTTCAGCTGGGTTTTATAAAACCTTTTCGCTTTAGGCCTCCGCCGCCGTGTGCAAAAAAAAAAAAAAAAGGTTCAATCAACCAGTCAATTTCAACTTCTCGCGGGAAAAAAAAAGATCTTGCAAAGTTGGAATTGATTGATTGAACTTTTTAGTCCCACCCAGTCTGCTGTTACTACCGCAGTCACGCCCACCCAATGGGCACGCCCACCCAATGGGCCACACCCACCCAGCACCCGACGATGCATAAGTAGGTTTTGGGTTTGCAGTTTGGGCACTCGGTCTCTAAAAGGTTTGCCATCACTGGTTTATATTGTATTTGTTTACCTACTGGAGAATTGGATTAGCCCGCTTTCCACAGTATGGTTGCAGCATTCCAGAAATCAATCAATCAACCAACCAATCAATCAATAAAAAAAAATCAAACAAACCAATAAGTTATAACAAAGAAGATGCAATATGGAGGGATGGATAGCTATGTTGTACTTGACATATTTTGAACGATTGGTCTTCCACTGTAAAATAATTAAAATAACAAATAACTCATTCCTGACATTTCCAGAAAAATAAAAAATGATGATTATTTTTTAAAAAGAGTAATTTGGAATATCCATAAGAGTAAGAAAAATATAATTGACTAAAGACACGATTATCTTTATTTTAAATATTACTTTGAGTTTGATACATCTTAACTAATCAATGATTAGGGGATAGTGAGTGTTTGTTTTTATGTTATACCTATTAATGTTTCAGAATTATCCTCTGAGAAACAACTGTATTAACATAGTAATGAAGGAATGAATGTTGTACTATTTTGCTTCAGGTAATCCTCAACTTACAGCTATTTGTTCAGTGACCATTTGAAGTTACAATGGCACTGAAACGACCGGCCTCTTTGTTAGCCTGCCGAGTGATCAAGCTAAGGCTTCAGCCAAAGCCTACGGATTCGCTCCGAGCAGCTGTGAGCTGCAGCGAACGAACAGCTGTTCGTTTCCTATTTCTTCCTCTAAGGGAAATAAAGAATAAATAAATAAATACAACCTGATCTAAGGTGATCTGGATCCTAGAGCCAAATAGTGTGTCCTCTCGGGCGAAAGACTAAGTCATGACTGGGTTATTGGCCCAGGGAGAGAGGCGTGGCAACTTGGCTGACTTAGTCTATATGGGCAGAAGACGAAGCTAACCCATTGGTGGATTCTCCACTCGTCATGCTGGAGAAAAGTGACTTGCAGGCAGTCTTCATATCAAAGTCTGTTGCAGCATCCTGATTGTCATAAAATCAACATTTGGATGCTTGGCAACCAACATGTATTTTATGATGGCTGGAGCATCCTGGGGCCACGTGATCAATCGCCATTGGCAAGCTTCTCAGCTGATTTCTGATAAGAAAAATCAATGGGGGGGAAACTGGATTCAGCTAATGACTGCATGGTAAACTGTGGCAAAACAGATTGCAAAATCAGGAGTGACTCGCTAAACTTCCGCCTTGCTTAGCAGTGGAAATCCTGGTCCCAGTTGTGACCATAACATCCAATACTAACTGCATTTGTTAGTACGTGGTTGTATTTATTGACTTTATTCTGTTATTGTTCTGTTAAGTTTGGCCGATCCTTGACCGAATAAATATTACGGCGCGTGCAATTAGTGGCAGGCTCAGAGATTTCTTCCTGGATCAATAGAGGTTCTGTTGAGAGACCCCCACCCCACCCTAACCCATGTGATGCAGGAAGCTGTGTTTACAATTAGGCTGAGTTATTTCTGTTGGCTTGATGAGGCCTAAGAAGATCGGGATTGTTTTCATCTTCCCGTCTCTCAGCACAGATTTAGGGGAAAAAAAGAAATCCAAACACGCGGAGATGAGCAATCATTTCTAGCCCTTTTCCATTTTCACGGTGGATCAGCTGAAACAGATCATTCCACGAACAGAGGGCAGATTTGGATGTAGGATTCAACCCTTGGCAACAGCCCCTGGCTCGAGATTAAAGGGGAGGGGGGACATGTCAGATTGGTGCTGGCTTATCTCTTGGAGAAAAAACGCCAGCTCTCGAAAGCCCGCCGAGTTATAAGCTGGCAAAAGTTTTCCAAGATCACAAAGTTTGCGTGCGGGGGAAGGAGAGGCAGGGAAGAGGCAGGAAGCTTGCTGTTCCTCTGTGTCCCACTTCGCATATGTGCAAGCATGCATAAACTTACCCAGGCGCACACAGGCACAAAGGCCAAGCCAGGAAGATGGGAGAGGCCCCAAGGAAAAAACGAGTGGAGCAGGATAGTAAGAGATAACACTGCCTGTTGCAGAGCTTCAGAGAACTTCCGGGACGGCCTGATGTGGGCAGGAGGTGGCGAGGAAAGATGGCATCAGGGAGGATGAAAGGTGGAGGATTAAAAGCATTTGACTCGATAAAACCGGCTTAACACACTGGATTATCTCTAGGACAATAAGATTTGCCAAAAAGACTGGATTAGCCCTAGAACGCAAGATTAATTAAAATCATTTCTGAAACAGATGCACCTTGAAAGCCAAAGCAATTTAGATCTACATTCAGGCGCCGATCAAGAGAGACACGTTCAAAGCCCAAAGAATAAACTATATAATTCTTGTTTGGTGGTCCAAACCTCTCATCCAAGATTTCTTAGATTCAGCCACTTTTTAAGAGGTGCTGGCTGGGGAATTCTGGGAGTTGAGAAATCCACGCCTCTCAAAATGCTAGGCTTGAGAAACACTGCTGGCAGATGGCACCTCCCTGCCGCAGATCACTTGCCTATCTAAAAAAGCAAAACTGGAATTGCAGAAGGAAAGAAGAAGGTGTAGGAATTTCCCAAAGCATCTACTTTTGCACCCTCAGATCTTGGGTTCCCCATGCCGGATGGGGAATTCTGGGAGTTGAAGTCCACACCTCTTAAAGTTGGTGAGGTGGAGAGACCCTGGGCTAGCCTTAAGCAGAAAAGTATCTCCAGAGATGGACAGGGAATTCCTGCGGGAAGGTCCCCAGTTCAACGCCTACCGTGCCCATTTCCAAAAGGATCAGATAGTGAAACCATTGTGCAGGTACACTTTTGCCTGAATCTTTGAGAGGCTACCACTAACCTCAATGGGGCGTCCGCAGGATGTGATGAAATAGTCAGATTAGCAGCCACAAGGTTGCACATTGAAAACACTACTGGTGGTGCTCAGTTTACAACTGCAATTGAGTTTGAAACTTCCATTGCTAACCATACAGTTGTTAAGTGAATTGCACTCCATTTTACAAGACTTCAAACCGGTCAGTCCTAGAGGAGATCAACCCCGACTGCTCTTTAGAAGGCCAGATCCTGAAGTTGAAACTCAAGTACTTTGGCCACCTAATGAGAAGGAAGGACTCACTGGAGAAGAGCCTGATGCTGGGAAAGATGGAGGGCAAGAGAAGAAGGGGACGACAGAGAAGGAGGTGTCTGGATGGAGTCACTGAAGCAGTAGGCGTGAGCTTAAATGGACTCCAGAAGATGGTAGAGGACAGGAAGGCCTGGAGGAATGTTGTCCATGGGGTCACGATGGGTCGGACACGACTTTGCAACTAACAACAACATGGTTGTGAAGCAAATCTGACTTCTCCCATTGCTTGTGGGAAGCCTCCAGGGAAGGTCAAAAATGGTGATCGTGTGATCCCTTCAATAGTCATAACTGTGAGGACCTGTCGTAAATCACTTTTTTCAGTACCATCATAAGTTTGAAGGTCATTAAACAAATGGTTGTAAGTCAAGGACCATTTGGATCCTGCTGCAAACTGTACAGTCTTCTATTCAGAATGCCAAGGACCCATTTAATCCATTAAGACCCTAACAAAGATTCTGTGCATTATTAAAAGCAGCTTTACTACCGCATTAGCTGTTTTTAAACTGACAGTCACACTTAGAATTTCATTGTTAAAAACAATAGAGGGTGGTTCATTTGCATATTAAACAAATGGAAGTAAATCACCCACAGCGGTGGGGCTCAACAAGCATACCGCAACACCCACAACACCCGGCACGCTGCGTGCTTGTTTTAAGTGCAGCAAGAGAATTGTGACTTTTGTTATTTTTTTCCTTCTTTTTTTGTATTATGCATATTCTGAAATATCCATATATTCAATTAAGTGCATATATTTTAAAACATTGAATAGCTTCCCTTCAAATCAGGTCTTGCACGTTGTAAAATACGTCTATACAATTAATACTTTTCTGGTGTGCCATAGGACTACTGTTACATTCAGTATTGTGCTGCAGATTCAGAAAGCTTTAGAACCACTGATCTGCAAGTTCAAATCCCCATGTGAATTCACAGATCGTTAAAAGACAGTAGTAATAGTTAAAGACAGTAGTAGAAGTGTCTTCATCGAAAAGTCTCAACATCCCGTGATGAGTGAACCCAACAAAGAGGAAACTGTGGGCGTGCCAGAATTAGCCAAGGACTTAATCCCTGAAGCTCCTGTTCTGGGCTTATTTCAACACAGATGAATCACGAGAAGCCTCCTGCACACTTACCGCATTAACGTCTACCTGGGTTGTGCATTGTTTCAGATTACTTAGTAGTGAATGCCTTTGCAATAATTGTTTAAAGCACTGCCTCCATATAATAATAATAATAATAATAATAATAATAATAATAATAATAATAATAATAATAATAATAATAATAATAAGAAGAAGAAGAAGAAGAAGAAGAAGAAGAAGAAGAAGAAGAAGAAGAAGAAGAAGAAGAAGAAGAAGAAGAAGAAGAAGAAGAAGAAGAAAGTTGGAAGGGATCTTGGAGGTCATCTAGTCCAACCCCCTGCTCAGCCAGGAAACCCTATACCATTTCGAATAAATGGCTGTCCAGTCTCTTCTTAAAAACTTCCAGTGTTGGAGCATTCACCGCTTCTGGAGGCAGGTGGTTCCACTGGTTAATTGTTCTAACTGTCAGGAAGTTTCTCCTTAGTTCTAGGTTGCTTCTCTCCTTGATTAGTTTCCATCCATTGCTTCTCGTCCTGCCTTCTGGCACTTTGGAGAATAGCTTGACTCCCTCTTCTTTGGGGCAGCTCCTGAGATATTGGAACACTGCTATCATGTCCATGGACCGGTACCGGGCCGCAGCATGCCAGCAACCGGTCTGCACAAACCAGCAAAACCCCATCCGTGGGATGCAGGCAGCACACAAAACCACACACTCTCCGGTCCGTGGAAAAACCTCTCTCCAGGGAACCGGTCCCTGGTGCCCAAAAGATTGGGGACCTCTGCCGTAAGACATTCCTGTTGGCAGCAGATGCACAGCTGGTTCATGTTCAACTTTTCAGCTGCTCACTTGCAGATTCCCAAACAAAAGGAAGCTTTCAGCCAGCAACAGATGGACCGTTAAAATGGAGGCGTTAGAAAGGGAGGCTGCCGCAAACTTAAGGCGATCCCAAGATTTCCAGAAGTAGGAAAAGGGAGACGGGATGATGGGGAAAAAGACACAAAACTCCGGGGGGGGGGGGGGAGAGGGGAGAAGTGGAAGAGAATAGTCTGGCATTCCAGAGTGCCATGTTTTAGTGCAATTCCTACTTACTGGAAAAAGAATGCGTTGCCCTTTTTTTCTTCTTCTTGGCTCTGTGTCTCCGGCCTATTCTAAAATTAGCACCTGGCTCTTCTATTTGCAAGGACTATCACCATTTTCTACAAGATTCCAGAAATACTGACGTTTGTGGCCAGCAGTTATACAGGAATAGATTACATACAGGGAATCCTTGACTTACAACTGTAAAATGGGTCACCGTGAGACCCAATCCGTTTTTTCCCCACAGTAGATTGGACAGCCACGAGTTGTTAAATAATGGTGGAAATTTGAATATGTGATATATAGTTCATCTCATTCCAACGTACCAATGCCTTGGTAAGGCCACACTTGGAATACTGCATCCAGTTTTGGTCACCACGATGTAAAAAAGATGTTGAGACTCTAGAAAGAGTACAGAGAAGAGCAACAAAGATGATTAGGGGACTGGAGGCTAAAGCATATAAGGAACGGTTGCTGGAATTGGTTATGTCTAGTTTAATGAAGGGAAGGAGGAGGGGGGACATGATAGCAGTCTTCCAGTATCTCAGGGGCTGCCCCAAAGAAGAGGGAATCAAGCTATTCTCCAAAACGCCTGAAGGCAGGACAAGAAGCAACGGATGGAAACTCATCAAGGAGAGAAGCAACCTAGAACAAGGAGAAACTTCCTGACAGTTAGAACAATTAACCAGTGGAACAACCTGCCTCCAGAAGTGGTGAATGCTCCAACACTGGACAGAAGAAACTGGACAGCCATTCGTCCAAAATGGTATAGGGTTTCCTGCCTGAGCAGGGGGTTGGACTAGATGACCTCCAAGGTCCCTTCCAACTTTATCATTATTATTATTATTATTATTATTATTATTATTATTATTATTATTATTATTATTATTATTATTATTATTATTCCATCCTTCTGTCAGAACTATTTTCACCCCAACAGATCCTCAGAAGAACCAGAACTTGGAAATCCAATTCTGAGCTAGCTTTCTCCTCCTCCCTCCCCACTGTTTTTTTTTTCTTGTGTGCTATATATTTTAGAATCCCAAGCTTGGGAGCAGCTTTGATATTTTTAAGCTGCTGCAGAAAACACTTTTGACTTTAAGGAGGGATGAAATAAATCTGCTTTAAAATAATAATGAATTAAAAAAAACGTGATACTACGGCTTAGCTAGCTGTTCTTGTAGACAGGCATCTTCAAGGCCTCCACTCCTCTTGGGGATTTGTTATCTTTAAAATGGACTTTGACTGGATACTGCATCCTGACTTTTCATGTGACTATGGGAGAGCAAATAAGTGCAGCAGCCACACCAAGAAACTTTCTCTGCACATAAATGCAGAATTATTCAGAACTAAGAACAGAAGGACTGCAGCCAAGAAATTAAAAGACGCTTGCTCCTGGGGAGGAAAGCTATGGCAAATCTAGACAGCATACTCAAAAGCAGAGACATCACCCTGCCAACAAATGTGCGCATAGTCAAGGCCATGGTTTCCCCAGTTGCAATGTATGGATGTGAAAGTTGGACCATAAGAAAGGCTGAGCGCCAAAGAATGGAGGCCTTTGAACTCTGGTGCTGGAGAAGACTCCTGCGAGTCCCCTGGACTGCAAGGCGATCCAACCGGTCAGTCCTAGAGGAGATCAACCACGACTGCTCTTTAGAAGGCCAGATCCTGAAGTTGAAACTCAAGTACTTTGGCCACCTAATGAGAAGGAAGGACTCACTGGAGAAGGGCCTAATGCTGGGAAAGATGGAGGGCAAGAGAAGAAGGGGATGACGGAGAAGGAGGTGGCTGGATGGAGTCACTGAAGCAGGAGGCATGAGCTTAAAGGGACTCCAGAAGATGGTAGAGGACAGGAAGGCCTGGAGGAACGTTGTCCATGGGGTTGCATCTACCCAAACTTTGATGCAATTGCACGCATCCCACCCCCTACCCCTTCTTGCAAAATGGTTGCTAAATGAACCCATTTCTAGGATCAGCATAATATTCCAAAGCAGACATGAATCTCTGCAGGGAACAGCACCCAAACTATTTCCCATCTCTTCTCCAAATGACGGAAGCCACAAGGTGCCTCAGCATCCCTCCACCTGCAGAGAAGGGCTTGCCTAAGGATGCCACAACATTGCTTCAGGCGCTTTGACACACACACACACACACACACACACACACACACACACACCTGCCGACATTACTACGGAATAAGTAGGCCAGTTCCACATGAGATGGTGAGCCACCCAAAAAAAAATAAAAAATCTATCCCAGCTCAAGATTAACAAAGTTTAGCGGACAATGCAGAAGGAACAGATTTGGAATTTTCCTGTAGGGAAACAGAGTCAGGGCAAAGCTTAATGCGGAGGAAATCTTGCTTTGATTTTGTCCACGTGGCACGACGCAGAATTTACCAAGCATCTGCTAAGCTTTGGGTCTTAACAAATCCAGCCGGAAGAAGAAGAGGAAGAAGACTTCATCCACTGCTCCCTCCAAGTGATTCTCCCTATAATTAGAGCCAAGACTATGGGATTTTTTTTTTTTAAAAAAAGAATGAATCCCCAAATTGAAAGAGTCAGCAACAGCTACAGCTCCCTCATTGGCTGCCCGTGATTGGGAAGGTGGCCAGCTCTTTGAGTCCGTGGTGTCTTTTCCTGCCTGCTCCGCCCCTTCGCCAATTACAGGGCCGGCCAGGCAGCGGCCAAAGCGAAAGGGACTTAAGTGCGGGTCTAGCCAAACCGCAGCACCGCCTTGCCTTCCCTAAAAATGCTGCTGGCAGGGCAAAGACAGGGTGGTTGCAAAGGGTGTCTGCCGAGTGCAAGACGGAGCAGCAGAAACAGCCGCCTCCAAGGAGATGCTGACCATCGGGTCAATCCCACCGTCTTGTTTTACTCCTGCTTTTGCTCTCTGGATGTTGGCTGCGCAGTGCTGCTGAGTGTCGCTAAGCGCACTGGAGGGTGATGGGCTCGGAGGCCCGAGACAGGCCCTCCGCATTCAGCGCATTCTTGAGTCAGCTTCGTGGGGGGAAAAACAGGCAATTCCAAAGTGGGTCACCAGGAACCTCTTGTTAAGCACACTGACAACTCCGTTCTCGCTCACTGACAACTCTGTTCTCTTTCTCTCTCTCTTATATAACTTTTATTACAGAACTTTAAAAAAATAAAAACAATTCCAATTTTGAAAGAAAAAAAATAAAGGAAGAAAAACAGAAGGGGAGGGGAGGAAGGAAGGAAGGAAGGAAGGAAGGAAGGAAGGAAGGAAGGAAGGAAGGAAAAGGAAAGATGGGAAGGGGAGGGGAGGGGAGGAAAAGCCAAAAAGATAAAGAAGCAACTTCTGGTTTTCTAAACAGCAGTTACAAGTAATTTATATTTTGCCCTCTCTCTGTAAGGTTGCAGCTTAACTTCCTTCTTTCCATTTCCTACTTTTTCTAGTCATCAGACCTACAGGGAATCACAAGTTCTTTTTTTTCTTATTTCAGCAAAAAGTCCCTAACTGGTTTCAACTCACTAATAAATGTAGTCATTGTCCTTTCTCTAATCAGACAAGTCAATTTCACCATCCCTACTAATTCTGTCCTCTTCAGCAGCCAGGTATTATTTGAGACTCTTTCCACTGACATGCATATAATAATTCTTTCCTGACCAAAATCTCAGGAGAATTAGAAGGTAAGAACTTTGGTCTCTCTCTCTCTCTCTCTCTCTCTCTCTCTCTCTCTCTCTCTCTCTCTCCCTTTTTTTTAAAGTAGGTGTGGGACCATCCATCCCCACATTTTTGGGGGTCCCAAAGCCACAGTAGAATCACCTGGTATCACATTTTGACGGGGCCACTGCCGAAGGGCAGCCATGCCATCTCCTACCATTTGGGAGAAGGACATGTTCAAAGAGGGACAGAAGAGCCTTAAAAATGTTCACTTAAAAGGGGGCCATGGAGTCTCCCAGGTAGAGAGAGAAAGACAACAGCGGCAGGTGAGTGGTGGAGGACCTGCTTTGCTGGTTCCAAGAAAGCGGAGTTAGCCTCAAAATATGGAGAATTGCAATCACAGTGGAAAAGGCCACACCAGAAGCAGCTGTCTGCAGCAGCACTGTGGCCGTTGCTCCAACCAATACTCTGCATTTAAGGTCAAGGAGAGGGAGCCATGTTGATGTTCTCCTGGCTTCCCAAAGATGCTTTTTTCACGAGGCAACTGGACTTTCTTGTTTTTCATTGAAGATGTTTCGCTTCTCATTCAAGAAGCTTCTCACCCAAGAGCTGAAGAAGCTTCTTGGATGAGAAGCGAAACGTCTTCAAAGAAAAACAAGGATGTCCAGTTGCCTCGTGAAAAAAAGCACCTTTGGGATAACTATGGCTGGATGGCTGAGAATCTCCGTAGACATTCTCCTAGCTTCCTTGGCCCAGAATGGCACTTCGGTTTTGCTCCATGGAAGAGGAGGAAGAAGGTAACAACAAAGAGACAACGAGGGAGAAAAAAAAAGTTGCTTTCCAAGAAGCATTTCCTGCAGAGTTTACCAACAATGTCCCCGATAAGCTCTTCCTAATTTTGTTGGGGTGCCATGTGGGGCTAGACAAGGACTGAAAGGCATTTGAGTGGAAGCCCTCAAGGAGCTGCAGAGGACAGAAATGCATTCTTATCATGCCTAATAACTAGAGCAGAGGTCCTCAACCTTTTGGGTACCAGGGACCTGTTCCGTGGACCGAGGTTTTTCCGTGGACCGGAGGGGGCGTGGTTTTGTGAGCTGCCTGCATCCTGCGGATGGGGCTTTGCTTGTTTATGTGGCCCGGTTGCTGGCATACTGCAGCCCGGTACCGGTCCACGGACTGGGGACTGGGGACCCCTGAACTAGAGGCTGAGACAGGAAGCAGGAAAGGTGAACTTTGGCTTTGCATTCTTCTGTATTAAGGCTGCCCCAACAGGATGACCAATGTCCCCAGCCTGATGGGTTGTTGTTGTTGTTAATTGGGAAGTCGTGTCCGACCCATCACGACCCCATGGACAACGTTCCTCCAGGCCTTCCTGTCCTCTACCATCTTCTGGAGTCCATTGAAGCTCACGCCTCCTGCTTCAGTGACTCCATCCAGCCACCTCATTCTCTGTCGTCCCCTTCTTCTATTGCCCTCCATCTTTCCCAGCATTAGGCTCTTCTCCAATGAGTCCTTCCTTCTCATTAGTTGGCCAAAGTACTTGAGTTTCAACTTCAGGATCTGGCCTTCTAAAGAGCAGTTGGGGTTGATCTCCTCTAGGACTGACCGGTTGGATCGCCTTGCAGTCCAGGGGACTTGCAGGAGTCTTCTCCAGCACCATAGTTCAAAGGCCTCCATTCTTTGGCGCTCAGCCTTTCTTGTGGTCCAACTTTCACAGCCATACATTGCAACTGGGAAACAATAATTAACCTGCAGGAAGTTGGTTTGGAGGTCTGACCTTAGTAGGAGCTCTGCCTGAGTAGGGCAGACAGGGCAGGGAAGGACTCCTGGGAAGGCAGGACGGAAGCAGGAAAAGCCGAGAGGGGAGAGGGCAGCCTCAGCAAGGGACAAGGCAGAGGAAATAGGCTTGTCTGCTTTTCCTCCAGTTTGGGAACGGCTCCAGCGAAGGCCATCAAAGCATTATTTCTACGATTCAGGAAGCACCTTCCCGGTTCTTCTTTTCAACAATATCTAGGAGCGACGTCAGCAAATCTCATTCCAGGCCAGATGTTGGAAGACCAAAAGGCAACTGGGGCATTTCAGTCGATGAATAATAATAATAATAATAATAATAATAATAATAATAATAATAATAGTAGTAGTAGTAGTAATAATAATAATAATAATAATAATTAATAATAATAATAATAAAGTTGGAAGGGACCTTGGAGGTCATCTAGTCCAACCCCCTGCTCAGGCAGGAAACCCTACATCATTTTGGACAAATGGCTGTCCAGGCTCTTCTTAAAAACTTCCAGTGTTGGAGCATTCACCGCTTCTGGAGGCAGGTTGTTCCGCTGGTTAATTGTTCTGACTGTCAGGAAGTTTCTCCTTAGTTCTAAGTTGCTTCTCTCCTTGATCAGTTTCCATCCGTTGCTTCTCGTCCTGCCTTCAGGCACCTTGGAGAATAGCTTGACTGCCTCTTCTTTGTGGCAGCCCCTGAGATACTGGAAGGCTGCTATCATGTCCCCCCTCATCCTTCTCTTCGTTAAACTAGACATATCCAATTCCAGCAACCTTTCCTTGTATCTTTTAGCCTCCAGTCCCCTGATCATCTTTGTTACTCTTCTCTGTACTCTTTCTAGAGTCTCAACATCTTTTTTGTTACTCTTCTCTGTACTCTTTCTAGAGTCTCAACATCTTTTTTACATCATGGTGACCAAAACTGGATGAACTTGCAATGCTGCCTTAATCAGAGTTTCAAAAGGCAGACTGCCTTGCCGGTATTATCACCTTCCAAAACCAAAATGAGATAACGCTGTTTGTTTTAAGGCAACATAACCTTGAAGCCCTGTTGGGTAAGGAGCAAACGGGCTCAACTGAAAAGGATTTTTTCTCCAGGAGACAATCAATCAATCAATCAATCAATCAATCAATCAATCAATCAATCAATCAATCTATCTACCTACCTACCCACCCACCCACCCACCCACCCACCCACCCATCTATCTATCTATCTATCTATCTATCTATCTATCTATCTATCTATCTATCTATCTATCTATCTATCTATCTGCTCCAAGGTCAAATTCAGACCAACAATCCAGTAAACAATACCCCAAACAAGAAACTGCCAAAGAGCCATTAGTAAACAGCCCAAACAAGGAATTCCTTAGACTGCTCCCACCCACACAGGCTGGCAAGACATCAGAATATTTTATTATTTATTTATTTATTATTTAAATTTATATACCGCCCTATCTCCCTTACGGGACTCAGGGCGGTGAACAGGTGAACAGAATATAAACTGACAGCAAACAGCACTCCTTAATAGCTGATGATATTACCTAGTTAGGATAATGAAAATTCTGCAAGAAAAGAAACAAGCTCAGAGAGCACCAAGGACCCATCTATCTATCTATCTATCTATCTATCTATCTATCTATCTATCTATCTATCTATCTATTTATCTATCTATCTATCTAATCTCACATTCCTACACTGTTCATCTGATAGTTGAAGCCCCCACATCTTAGAATTGTCACAGTTAAGAAACACTGCCTAATATCAGCCATGGAAGGAAGAAGGCAGTCTGTGTACAGACCTATGTTTGATCAGGGCTTAGCAAATATTTGTTGAGGTTGCCAGGGTAAATGGAGGATGGCTCAGCCCCAGAACTGTCCTGAAATTTGCAACTCCTGAGAAATGGGGTAACCCTTCACCAAAATACAGGGGGGCCACGGGAACAGCAGGTGCCATTTTCCAGTCTGTGGAAGAAAGGGGGTTCAACCCCCTCACCAGGGAACTGGATTCTGGAAATGTTGAGGAAACCAGTGAGGTTTACACCGAAGGTAGTCCTCAACCTATGACTGTAATGGAGTCTGCCCATTATAATCATCAGTCGCCACCCATGTGACTGATCTGATTTTATCACCTTTTTTGCAGTAATCATTAAAGCAAGTCAATTGTTTGCTGAGAACCAGAAGTGAATGCCAGTTTCCAGCCAATTTTCATCTTAAAACATTGTCACGTGAACACGGGACACAGCAAAGGGCCACTAATGCAGGCCAGTTGCTGAGCACCTGAAATGCGGTCACATAACTTCAGGGGAAGATGGGGGTGGATGTTGAAAGTGTGAATCCAGGTCATAAGTAGCTTTTTTCAGGGTCCATCTTAACTTTGATTGCTCGTAAGTCAAGGATTATCTGTATAGGAGATTATACTTGAGGAAAGCTATGGCAGATCTAGACAGCATACTAAAAAGCAGAGACATCACCCTGCCAACAAAAATGTGTATAGTCAAAGCCATGGTTTTCCCAGTTGCAATGTATGGCGGTGAAAGTTGGACCATAAGAAAGGCTGAGCGCCAAAGAATTGAGGCCTTTGAACTCTGGTGCTGGAGAAGACTCCTGCGAGTTCCCAGGACTGCAAGGTGATCAAACCGGTCAGTCCTAGAGATCAACCCTGACTGCTCTTTAAAAGGCCAGATCCTGAAGTTGAAACTCAAGGACTTTGGCCACCCAGTGAGAAGGAAGGACTCACTGGAGAAGAGCCTAATGCTGGGAAAGATTGAGGGCAATGGAAGAAGAGGATGACAGAGAATGAGGTGGCTGGATGGAATCACTGAAGCAGTAGGCCTGAGCTTAAATGGACTCCAGAAGATGGTAGAGGACAGGAAGGCCTGGAGGAACGTTGTCCATGGGGTCGCGATGGGTCGGACACGACTTCGCAACTAACAACAACAAGGTTTGCAATGAACCTAATTATGCATGCATTGTGAATACAGTCATTGTCAGGAAAAACCAACCATGTGCAAACCTCAAGATATTGGGCTACATGTCCCACCAACAGGAAAGCTGATGGAAGAATGTGGAGATGCGAGTTTGCGGAAACCTTGGTTAGTGTCTTCTAGAGGTTGGCAGGCTTTCATTCTTTCACAATGTACTTGGAGAGGCCAAATTTGAACCCAGTTTCTTCTTGGAATGATGTGCCACAGCCAACATCTTCCCGTGTTTTGGAATTTCTCTTCAGCAGTTCCCACCTCTAATCAAAGGTTTCTCCCCGCCTCAACCTGGTCACGGCCACCTCCAAACCCAATTAATCTCTCCAAGGACCCCCTGCTCACTTGCCCTGATCCCACCCTCCCCCTCAAGTCTTCATGCTGGTATTGGCTTCTCCATCTGTGGGGAGATTCTCCAATAAGAGAAGAAGGCCCTGCTTCCTAAACAAGGACAACCCAAGATTAATCATCTGCCCGGCAGGCAAGCAGAGAGCTTCGATTACTCAACCATGAAACTAAGTCAACCAAATCTACCTCTGGATCCTTTCCTAGGTATCTGCAAGCCACAGTTTGAGCCACAGGCCAACTTCTCTGCAACTGCTGCAAGGAGGCCAGCCAAAGGGAGGATCCTGCCCTGTTTGTCTCCTGTTCCACACAACCACACCAGGAGCCGCAAAGCTGAAGCTTAAGCCACATCTTTCTGGCAGAGCTGCTGGGTGGAGCTCCCAAACCACGTGCAGAGTCAGTCCAGTCTTAGGCAAACTGCAATTATGCTGGGGGTGGGGGGTGGGGAGGCCAGCCTAATGCCATTCGTGGCTGGTCCGTCCTAGGCGGTTTGCAAACAATGGGAGGGCAGGGGACCCCCCCCCCCTTGATGCAGAAATCTTTCCTTTTGCTTCAGATTGTGGGAAGGAGGGAGCTTTTTGTGACCAGACTTTTTTTTTTGTTTGTTTAAAAAGCTTTTCAATACCAGGCAGGAAAAGGCGGGGATGCTGCCTAGCTCTGGAGAAGACAGAGCAAACATATATTTTTTTGGTAATTGAGGAGTTAAGGAAACCGACTGCCGCTTTGAGCTCGAAAGAAATCCATTCGGCCTGCAATTTTTGCAAAGGGGAGGGGGTGAAACGGATCCTATTAGGAAGATGGGGCTAAGGGGGTGAGCAAAGAACTAACTCTGTGCCTTCTGCTGAAAATAGCCATTTTCTCACTGAGTTCCAGCAGCATTTCTGCAATGCAATCCAAGGAGGGGCATAAAATAGGTCCTAGGAATCCAAACAGAGCAGTCCATCTCTCCCTTTCAAAACCCCCAAGGCCACTTTGTCTGGTCAGGCTCTGTGTCCATCTCATCTAAAGAGAAGCAGTGGGTAAACGGAGGAGAGGCTTCTGTAAAATTTTGCAATTATGCAGGCACAGCAGCATTTGAACCAAATACCTGGCCCGGTTACTGAATTAGGTTATTTCCTGGATTCACACCTTACATTGACCCATAAACTAACTAGACAAGTAGCTTGGGAACTCGGTCAGCACATCTAAATGGTCTGCACAGCAGCGTTTTTCAAACTTGGCAACTCTGGCAAGCCACGCTGACTGGGGAATTCTGGGAGTTGAAATCCACACAATTGAAAGTTGCCAAAACTCTGGTCTACAGCTTCCTCTATATAGGAAAAGGACTCTACTTTTGAGGACAGAGCAGAAATTCTTCGTCATGAAAGTTCCCAGCTGGGTTAGCCAACATGGCCACAATGGCCTGGAAATGAGCAGAAGAGAACCTTCAACCTCAGGCAGTGATGGGATACACTGAGTGTTACTGACATACCCTCATTTTAATAGTGAAGGTCAGTTTCATAATATCGTGGGTTGGAAAGGATTTCTGAAATCATCTAGTGCAGTGGTGGCGAACCTATGGCACGGCTGCCAGAGGCGGCACTCAGAGCCTTCTCTGTGGGCACGCGTGCAGTCGCCCCAGTTCTAGGCCTTCAGCTGGGTTTTATAAAACCTTTTCGCTTTAGGCCTCCACCCCCATGTGCAAAAAAAAAAAAGGTTCAATCAATTTCAACTTCTCGCGGGAAAAAAAAAAGATCTTGCAAAGTTGGAATTGATTGATTGAACTTTTTAGTCCCACCCAGTCTGCCGCTACCACTGCAGTCACACCCCCCAATGGGCCACGCCCACCCAATAGGCCACACCCACCTGGCACCTGACGATGCATAAGTGGGTTTTGGGTTGCAGTTTGGGCACTCGGTCTCTGAAAGGTTCGCCATCACTGATCTAGTGTTAGCCTTCCCCAATAGACCAGACAGGTAACATGATCAGATGATAATTCTACTTCATAGTAAGGCGACATTTACCAAATCTTGCAGGCAGGTTTGAAAGTACAAATCTTCTACTGTCTCCTTTGTAGGCTGAGAAACTAGGGAGGGTCCCGTCTGTACTTCTTTCTCCATCCATTATGTAGCTAACGGTTATACCTTATCTGACCATTCCCTAGGCAGCATTTCTTTGCCCCATCTCCCAAGGTCTTCCTCGCATACCATTACATCTAATCTAACACCCTGCTTGATGCAGGAATATGCCACTGTAACACACACACACACACACACATCAGGCAGATGGCAGCCATTCTGTATTTCTATACCACCAACAAATGAATCCATCATCTCCACTGTAGTCTTCTTCATCACTGAACAGCTCTAACCATTAGGGAATTATTCTGGATGTCCATTCAAAATCTCCTTCCTTATAGCTTTAGCTCGTTGTTTCTTCTCCTGTCTTCTGGATGACCCCAAACAATTCTGACATCAGCTACTGAAAGACAATTACGAGGTCTCCCCTAGACTCTTCTCTAAGTTAACTGCACTCAACACTTCCAATCATTCCTCACACTCTTGTTTCTTCTTCAGCCCTTTTCCCAACAAATGAATCTTTATCAATTATCCACGTCCCTTCCATAAGACATCCCCACCCGCAATAGCAGAAAGAATGTGTACAAACATGTCACGGATCACATGGGTTTTTTTATATGTTGCATGAACCCAACCTCTATTCATCAAATTATGATGACAACAAATCTTTGCTTCGTACAACGTGTGAAACCAAACAAGTTTTTGCATGTGAACTTTAATATCAAGTGAGCTGTTTATTTACTAAGCACAAGGGTACCATTTCACGTAACACTGAACAATAAGCCACATTAATCAACTCCAGTGGCCAGATGTAGGCATTATGCTACATTTAAACCAAATAAACCATACTACGGCTTAAAGCAGCTATTCCCAACTTGTGATTGGTAGTGAACCATAAGCGTTTATCTGGCAAATAGAAGAAAAATGCTATGCAACTAGAATAGATGAAAGGAAGATGACAAATGAAGTATTTTCTCAGTGAGAAATAATAAGTAATTATTAGATAGTTGAAGATGATAAAACCTGTGGAGATGGCTAAATTAACCACTTTAGGTAGAGAAAAATTAATAGCTGCATATATAGCTGACTGAAAAATCCTTATATATATGCATAAAATGGAAACAAAATGCATTTTAGGATTTGTGGTTTTGATGTTTAGGGAAAAAAACCCAAACCCTGGATAATAGAAAAGAGTGAATTTTCGTTTGCAAACAAACAGTTGGGGATAATTTTGTAATTGTGCTTATGTTTGCTGCAAAGGAAATTGGAAGCTTCTTCTTTCTGTTTCTTTTTATTCTTTCTTTCTGCACTCTTACTTTTTTTTTCTTTTCTTATTTCGTTCTTTCTTTACTGCCTCTATTCTTTATTAGTTGATTTCAGTTTTTATGCAGTGCCTGTTTGGTCTAGTGCAGGGGTAGGCAACCTTGGCTCTTTTATGACTCGTGGACTTCAACTCCCAGAATTCCTGAGCCAGCCATGCTGAGGGGAAAGGGAGAGGTTTCCAAGCTGAGCCATGCTGGCTGAGGAATTCTGGGAGTTGATGCGGCCTAGGTCTAAGCCTAGGTCTAAGCCAGAGGTAGGCAACCTTGGCTCTTTTTTGACTCGTGGACTTCAACTCCCAGAATTCCTGAGCCAGCCGTGCTGAGGGGAAAGGGAGAAGTTTCCAAGCTGAGCCATGCTGGCTCAGGAATTCTGGGAGTTGAAGTCCACGAGTCATAAAAGAGCCAAGGTTGCCTACCCCTGGTCGAATGGTTAAGGCTCCGGACCAGAAACTAGGAGACAGTAAATTCTAGTCCCGCTTTAGGCATGAAAGCCAGCCAGGTCTCAAACCCGGTCAGGGGGAGAGAGTCGAGTCAGGTGGATGTTCCAACACCAACACCCCTTTTGTCCTCTTTCTTCCTGACAAGTGGCGGGCTTCACGAAATGTTTCTTTATTATTCCACCATATTTTTATTTACTTTACATAGGATATATTTTGTAAGTTACCGTTAAATAAAAAAATCTCTTCTTTAATCTTAGACATGGAAGTTTTTAAGAAGAGACTGGACAGCCATTTGACCGAAATGGTGTAAGGTTTCCTGCCTGAACAGGGGGGTTGGACTCGATGACCTCCAAGGTCCCTTCCAACTTTATGATTATTATTATTATTATTAAATGCTTGACCTCCATCTACAGAGGGCAACTCTGAAATGTTTCGGGTGACTTGTTGAGACGGCAACCTGCAAAACCTTGCAGGAACCATCTAATGCAGGAGTCTTCAAACTTGGCCCTTTTACGACTTGTGGACTTCAACTCCCAGAATTCCTCAGCCAGACACACTGGCTGAGGAATTCTGGGAGTTGAAGTCCACAAGTCATAAAAGGGCCCTGATCTAATGGTTCTTATTGAAAGAACAAATGAGGCGGGTCTGCCCAAGTATGACACATAACCTTTCCCACACCATTCCAGACACAGCAATGGCAGACAACTCTCACCCAACCCGTTACTTGGAAGGCCCCGTGCTGGGGCAATGCTCCAAGAAGTCCCTTCAAGGGCATAGCTCTACATCAGCAGACACTTGACAGAGGCTTAAATTAGCAACAAATGACCCTCCTATCCTACTTATTTTTTTTTAGTTACCAAATTTATAGAGCCGCCCATCTCACAAGAAGCGACTCTGGGTGAGGTAGAGCAAAAACAATAGAAGTAGTCCTCAACCTGTAACAGTAAGGTAGCCTGCCCATTATGGTCTATTCTCCAAAGCACCTGAAGGCAGACAAGAAGCAATAGATGAAAACTAATCAAGGAGAGAAGCAACCTAGAACTAAGGAGAAATTTCCTGAGAGTTAGAACAGTTAACCAGTGGAACAACTTGCCTCCAGAAGTTGTGAATGCTCCAACACTGGAAGTTTTTAAGAAGAGACTGGACAGCCATTTGTAAAAAAAGATGTTGAGACTCTAGAAAGAGTACAGAGAAGAGCAACAAAGATGATTAGGGGACTGGAGGCTAAAACATATAAGGAACGGTTGCTGGAATTGGGTATGTCTAGTTTAATGAAGAGAAGGACGAGGGGGGACATGATAGCAGAGTTCCAGTATCTCAGGGGCTGCCCCAAAGAAGAGGGAGTCAAGCTATTCTCCAAAGTGCCTGAAGGCAGGACAAGAAGCAACAGATGGAAGCTAATCAAGGAGAGAAGCAACCTAGAACTAAGGAGAAACTTCCTGACAGTTAGAACAATTAACCAATGGAACAACCTGCCTCCAGAAGTGGTGAATGTTCCAACACTGGAAGTTTTTAAGAAGAGACTGGACAGCCATTTGTCTGAAATGGTATAGGGTTTCCTGCCTGAGCAGGGGGGTTGGACTAGATGACCTCCAAGGTCCCTTCCAACTTTATTATTATTATTATTATTATTATTATTATTATTATTATTATTATTATTATTATTATTATTATTATCATTATCATTATCATTATCATTATTATTAACGTTGTTTTGCTGAAGACCAAAAGTAAGTTGCTGGTTTTCGACAAAACCGTCTTAAAAGACGGCCATGTGATAGGAAGACGTTGTAAATGGCCATAAAGGCTGGTTGCACCCAAAGTTAAATCACTTGTCGGTGGAAGAGGGCTGACCACTGGAAATGTGTATCTGGGTGATAAGTCTCCTTTTTTTAGGTCAGTCATAATTTCAAACTGTCACTAAGACACAGTTCATAAGTTGAGCGCTACCTGTAAACATGCCAAACCCAGTCTTTATTTTTTTTAAAGGCACACACAAGAGATTTCCATCAGCAATGGAGCCACCTCAAGGTCTCACTGTCCCCTGACACCACCAAGCTTGGTGACATAGCCAGGTCTTGAGGAACTTCTGGAAAAGAAGGTAGGATGGAGCTAGCTGACCTCACTTCAGGGGGGAGAATGTTCCATAAGGCAGGTACCACGGTAGAGAAGGCTCACCTCCTTGGACCTGCCAGGTGTAAATCCCTGAGAGACAGCATGCCTCTCTTACCAGATCCACTGGGAATTCAAGATACAATAGGCCAGTGGTTCTCAACCTTTTTAATGCCACGACCCCAACTGGTCGTAAGTCGAGGACTAAACCGGTCGTACGTCGAGGACTACCCAACCGGTCGTAAGTTGAGGACTACCCAACCGGTCGTAAGTTGAGCGGTGGTTCCGCCCCCTGCGCCGGCCAAGGCGTAGCTGGCAAGCGGCAGAGACGGAGCAGGCCGACCACCAGCTGGCCCAGCCCAAGGGAGGTAAGGCACCCGCTGGAAAAGGGGAAAAAATGGCAGACAAAAAAAAATGGCGGACAAAAAAATGGCGGACAGCCTTGCTTGGCGACCTCCATGAAATGGTCGATCGACCCCAAATGGGGTCCCGACCCACAGGTTGAGAACCACTGCAATAGGCGAAGGGCAGACACATTTGCTTTCCCAGCTGACTTTCTGCAAGTTCCAGACTTTTGCAAATCTTCCACGTGGTCCTGTCTAGCCCCACAACTTCAGCCACCAAGTCAGGTTTGGACAGAAAAGTCCAAGGAGAGCAGTGTTTTGTTTACACCACACAAGTAAGGAAAAACACAGCTTTTTTTCTCTCTTGCTCGTCCTGAAACATCTGCACAGACTGGGACCCCACCTGGTGCTAAGCCATGGCTGGTTGAATGATGGCTTGTGGAATTGGCTAGATGAGCAGAACAGGCCAAACCATCCACTCTGCTTCATTACAATGGTCGCAATCTACAGCATGTTAAGACCAAGACCAGGACGTACTGTGGCGTATGGTGGGAGCCTTACTGGAGCGTTCTCCAAGAGCTGAGAAATCTACAGGGATGCTGGAATATTGGGGGCTTGACCAGTAAGTCAGTTGTTTTAGATCCTCGCCTGGTCCTCTCCAGGTGCGTTGGCCTTCCAGTCTTATAATTACTATCCAGAAAAGCATCCGAAGGCCAACTCATCTGAAAGACAGCAGGCTGGAGAAAAGAGGATCAAGATGGATAAACCTACTTCTTGCTTGAAAGATTTTCACACCTTGCTGGCCTGTTGGCAGCCTCTCTTGGCGGCCTCACTTGTGACCTCTTTGCATTTCCTTGCAGTCTAGCTCAACAAGCTTCCTTATCCAGATATCCTCCTGAGATTTTTTCCTACACCTTCCACCTACAATTACCCATTCCAGGAGTCATGAGATGTATCCTTCCTTCCTTGCTCCAGCTTAGGAACTCTCTTCTTCGGAAGAACCAACCAGCACCCCCAAATAAATCCAGTGTAGACCCACTTGAGCTGGCCGGCTTCCAGGCATGTTGTAGGGGACTCAGAAGCTGAACCCCCTCCTTGTCTTCTTAACCCATCAGCCTGGAGAAGCCTTGGCCCCACTCGATGGAAATTAAGAGGGTTATAGTCAGAACCACAAGAAAGGCTGAGCGCCAAAGAATGGAGGCCTTTGAACTATGGTGCTGGAGAAGACTCCTGCGAGTCCCCTGGACTGCAAGGCGATCAAACCGGTCAGTCCTAGAGGAGATCAACCTTGACTGCTCTTTAGAAGGCCAGATCCTGAAGTTGAAACTCAAGTCCTTTGGCCACCTAATGAGAAGGAAAAACTCACTGGAGAAGAGCCTAATGCTGGGAAAGATTGAGGGCAATAGAAGAAGGGGACGACAGAGAACGAGGTGGCTGGATGGAGTCACTGAAGCAGGAGGCGTGAGCTTCAATGGACTCCAGAAGATGGTAGAGGACAGGAAGGCCTGGAGGAACGTTGTCCATGGGGTCGCGGTGGGTCGGACACGACTTCGCAACTAACAACAACAAAGTCAGAACAGGAGTTGCATTGAGGAGGCTGCTGTGGATTATGGGTCTTTTGCCACTCACTCCCTTGTCACAACAGTCAAGGTCAGGTTAA
>NW_015387349.1:25636-27778 GCF_001527695.2 Protobothrops mucrosquamatus | reverse complement strand
GTGAGCTTCAATGGACTCCAGAAGATGGTAGAGGACAGGAAGGCCTGGAGGAACGTTGTCCATGGGGTCGCGGTGGGTCGGACACGACTTCGCAACTAACAACAACAAAGTCAGAACAGGAGTTGCATTGAGGAGGCTGCTGTGGATTATGGGTCTTTTGCCACTCACTCCCTTGTCACAACAGTCAAGGTCAGGTTAACTAACCCAAAGGAACAAATCTTGCCTTAACAGCCATCATTACCCCAAAGAGAGGAATTATGTCATGTCATTTGGACCGTGACATCATGAACAGGGAGGACATCCTCTGACTTCTCATAAACGGCAACCCTTCCCTGTATAGACGGGATGAATAACTTGAGGAAACGCTAGTCGAATCATTCGGGTGTTTGCAGAACGTTATGCACAGCGTATTGTTATGCGCATAATAAATGGATCTATGACCTAACTGAATGAGCCAGGTCTACGCAACCTACTGTATCAAGCCACACCAAAACTACCCAAGGCTGAAATTAAACTCTGCACGTTGCACACACACACACTAGATTTGCAACTGACCTAATTAAGAGTGTTGTGTGGATACGTCCTGCCCTTCTTTTTTCATTATTTGAAACCCAATCCAATCCCTCTTATTTTAGTCCCTCTTTTTCTTCAAACAACCGTGGGAGTTTCACCCCAACTTCTGTACTTGAGAAGGCAATGTCATGCACGAGCCCCCGTTAAAACTCAAGAAAGCAGGGGGCCAATTCCGAGAGGCCCCATCTTTGTGGAGGAATGCAGAAGTTGCTTCTTCGAAACGAACTGCAAAACCAGCACAGAGAACCCTACGATTCAAATGACCAGCCTATCTTGAAGTATCACTCAAGACAAAGAGTGCCCCACCCAACATTCCCTAAATGGGATTTTTCAAAGTTATCTCATGCCCCAAAATCACGCCTGGTGATTTTAGCAACCGGGGTTGTAGGAGATTTCCCCACATGGAGAAAAAAGCACTGAGCAACGTTGAGCAAGTGACCCTATACCCCTCTATACACCCATATCAAGCACATTTAGGAAAGAGAAGAAAAATATTGTCTACAATTCTGACTGATGGGAGTCCTATTATCATTCCTGGTGGTGCCAGTCTACAAATAGGCCAGCTTGAAGATGGGCGGACTTCCAACTCCCAGAATTCCCCAGCCAGGGACTTCAACTCCCAGAATTCCTCAGGCAGCAAGGCTGGCTGGGGAATTCTGGGAGTTGAAGTCCGCCCATCTTCAAGCTGCCAAGGTGGAGAAACACAACATTTTTGGAGAACAAGGCCAAGAATCAGGATTTGTAGAGGCAAAGCTCAGAATAAGGGACAGGCCCAGTGGGTCAGAGTGGGGGGGGGAGGGAAAGAGACACATTGCTTGGGTGGTGGATTAAGAGAGCCTTCATCCATCCATCCATCCGTGAAGGAGGTGGCTCTGGGCCTCAACTTTCTTTGCCCTTTGTGTAGCAGGGAGGCTTCCCCTCCCCATCCCCTTCTTCCCAGGAAGGCCAAGCCCACCCCTTTTTTGCAGACCCCATTCAAGACCAGGCCCAACCTCAGCAGAACTTGGGGGCAGCAACTGTCCCCATGAGAGAGGGAGGGAGGGAGGGGCTCTCCCCCACTCACCCACCCACCCACCCACCCAAGGTCAGAAAGAAAGCAGGCAGGTGGTCTCTCCTTCAGTCCCCAAGCAGCTGTCGGGAAGATGCCACTTCTGGGTTGGGGAGGAAGTGGGATGGTTATTTATAAACCCCCCAATCCAGGGCAGGCGGCCTGGCTCCCTCCCTCCCCCCTCCCCTTTCTCCATGCTGGGTCTGGGATCCTGGAAAGGAGTTGGCCGGGGTGTGTGTGTGTGATGGTGTGGGTGGGGGGGCTGCTTTATCTGTGACCTTCCTAAAAAACGGCCTAAGGGAGGGGGGAAAGAGCTGTCCCGGCTCCAAGAATCACCAAAGGCGGTTAAAAAAAAAAAACCCGGGCTCCACGTCCTTCTCCCCACCCGCGTGCCTCAGTTTCCCCCCCCACACACACACACATACATACACACGCGCGCGCCGGTCCCGCAAGGAAATCTGCGCTCCCCATCGCGCCCCTCCCTTGCCAGCAGCGGCAGACAGGGGAGGGGGCGGCCGAGG
>NW_015387349.1:11699-23503 GCF_001527695.2 Protobothrops mucrosquamatus | reverse complement strand
CCCTCCCAATGGGCCACACCCACCCGGCACCCGACGATGCATAAGTGGGTTTTGGGTTGCAGTTTGGGCACTCGGTCTCTAAAAGGTTCGCCATCACTGGTCTAGGGCAGTGGTGGCGAACCTATGGCACGGGTGCCAGAGGCGGCACTCAGAGCCCTCTCTGTGGGCACACGCGCTGTCGCCCCAGTCCTAGGCCTTCAGCTGGGTTTTATAAAACCTTTTCGCTTTAGGCCTCCGCCGCCGTGTGCAAAAAAAAAAAAAAGTTCAATCAGTCAATTTCAACTTCTCGCGGGGGAAAAAAAAGATCTTGTAAAATTGAAATTGATTGATTGAACTTTTTAGTCCCACCCAGTCTGCCGTTACCACCACAGCCACGCCCACCCAATGGGCCACGCCCACCCAATGGGCCACACCCATTGGGTGGGTTTTGGGTTGCAGTTTGGGCACTCAGTCTCTAAAAGGTTCGCCATCACTGGTCTAGGGTAAAACACCGATGGGTATCTTTTGAAAACCCTAGAGCAGCGCGGAATATCCTATCAGGGTCAGAAGAAGGCTAGGAAATGGGACATTTCCTGTATATTTTATGATTATCTATGATGATTTACATTTCATGCACAACAATGGAAACCATTAGTAACCGAAAGATACGAATAAAATGGATGATGCTGGAGGAGGTTAAGTCCCAAACCCAGCTTCAAGTCTTTCTAAGTGGGGAGCAGGGCTGCTAGCAGAGACAATAACAAAATCTCTGCAATAGGATTACAAGGCCCATCCCTCCAACAAAGGAGCTGGGATGAGTGGGGGTGAGTCAAGAGTATTATTTGCAACAGTCAAAGCCAAGAAAGAGGAAATTAAATACTAGATGTTAATTAGAAAAATGAGGTTCTTAAAACTTAAATATACTTTTTTAATTAGGGAGAGGGAGGGAAAGGAAAGGAAACGAAGGAAGAAAGAAAGAAAAAAGGAAGGAAGGAAGGAAGGAAAGAAAGAAAGAGAAAGAAAGAAAGAAAGAAAGGGAGGGGAAGGAAGGAAGGAAAGGAAGGAAGGAGGCAGGCATTTTTAAAGTGCTCCCTCTATATTACTCAGATTATTTTGATTGCATCCCATCAACAGTGATGATGGTTTGGCCTATGGAGCAGATGTTGTTCCCTGACTTGACTCACATGCCCTCAATGCCTTGGGCATCTTACTTCTCCATGAAGTCCTGCGGTTGAAAGTGTTCCAATATCCTTGTAAAATCAGTACTATTATTTTCATTTTTCAATAGAGACCAGAAGTTGAGAAAACTGGAGCTTGTAGAAGGCCCATCTAAAGCAAGAGCCTTCGGATTTAGGATATTTCCGCTTTCAATTAATTCTTTTTTAAACTAAAATCCTTCAGTCCACCCATAGAACGCAATGCAGAATAATGCATGAGTTCAGAATCAGATTGAAAATGGTGGTTCCAGTTGGGAATATCTATTTTTATAAAGACATTTATACACAAGGCACTAGGGATCAATGATATAGTTATTTAGCTAATGTGGTAGGATACAGTCAAGAGTCCCAGGAGGGGAGGAGCTGTTTCCCAGAGGGCAAAGAGACAGCTGAGCTTGGAATGTCTGGTGGGTAGAAAGAGAACAAGGGCGGATTCTCCCTAGCAATTCCGAGTATATCTATAGTTATAGCAAATAATTGCTTTAGTCTGGCAAGATTCTGTTTGTAGGCGAACAATAAAGGAACTACTTCCTGGTTCTTTGGACCTGAAAACCAGTGTTTCTCAACCACAGCAACTTTAAAAAGCATGTATTTCAGCTCCCAGAATTCCCCAGTCAGCATGGGCAACCTCTTCTTTTTTTG
The DNA here is from genome assembly GCF_001527695.2 of Protobothrops mucrosquamatus. Lineage (NCBI taxonomy): Eukaryota > Metazoa > Chordata > Lepidosauria > Squamata > Viperidae > Protobothrops > Protobothrops mucrosquamatus. The sequence continues at coordinate 21,665 of NW_015387349.1, read as the reverse complement.
ATATCACAGGACAGGGTGGAGGCAATTCTGTGTGAAGTGTGCACAAGGGACGTCACAGTTTAGATCAATGTTTCTCATGGTGGCTGGGGAAATCTGGGAGTTGAAATTGACGCATCTTAAAGTTTCTGAGGTTGAGAAAAACTAATCTCATTGTTCAAAGCCCCCCACTTAGTAGTCATTTTCTAGAGCACTTCAACTCCCAGAATTCTCCCACACTTAACTTTCTAGATTGTTTTGGCCACCATGATATAAAAAAGATGTTGGGACTCTAGAAAGAGTGCAGAATGGAGCAACAAAGATGATCAGGGGACTGGAGGCTAAAACATATGAAGAACAGTTGCAGGAATTGAGTATGTCTGGTTTAATATAGTGAAGGATTAGGGGTGACATGACAGCAGTGTCCCAATGTCTCAGGGGCTGCCACAAAGAAAAGGGAGTCAAGCTATTCTCCAAAGGACAAGAAGCAATGGATGGAAACTAATCAAGGAGAGAAGCAACCTAGAACTAAGGAGAAATTTCCTGACAGAACAATTAATCAGTGGAACAACTTGCCTTCAGAAGTTGTGGGTGCTCCAACACTGGAGGTTTTTAAGAAGAGACTGGACAACCATTTGTCTGAAATGATATAGGGTTTCCTGCCAGAGCAGGGAGTTGGACTAGAAGACCTCCAAGGTCCCTTCCCACTCTGTTATTGTGTTATTCTGTTGTTATTCTGATTAGTGTTTCTGAACCTCCCTACACCCCCTAGCATGGCTGGCTGGAGAATTCTGGGAATTGAAGTCCACACATCTTACTGAGGTTGAGAAATATTGTAATGGAATGGTGAACTTGGAAAAGGAGAAAAAAAGCAGTTAGCAAAGCAATTTAGCCATTGGGTACTTGTTCACTGCTGTGAGTCAGAATCCTTTCTTGGCTAACTGAAACCCACAGAAGATCTGCCAAAAGAGAAGACGTCCTTCCTGCTCATTCCTGTCTGGTGACATCACAAAAGAGGAATCTTTCATCGTGCTTAATTCCAAAGGCAGATGTTTCCCAAATGCACCCGCCAGTTTCTGGGTGTCTAAAGCTTTGTTCTGTAAAAGTGGGGGAGCCCAATACTGACTCGGGGAAAAGGCACGGTTGGCCATGGGCAAGCTAGAACTTCAAAAAGGGATTCGACCATTGACCACAGAGACAATGCCATGTTACCTGGCCTTTGTCAGATTGCCAGTATTACTCATCTGCCTTATATCCCTGTGTCTTTCAAAAATGAAGCAATAATCCCACACTGAGCAGCGGAAAATTTTCCTGGCAATGTCAACGCTGCTAACATTGGATGTCCTTGCTTTGACAACATATGGAGATGCAGCCTTTTTCTGTCTTATGCTTTACTCTTAGAATTAGATGATACTGGGGGGAGGGGGAGGAATGTGATGGGAGACATAAAATATTGTAATAAGAGATGATAAGGCATGGTGGGATAAAAAACTGGGCGGAAAGCCAGCATTTCAAACTAATTGGAGAATGTGATTTATGACTGTTAGTTGTAGGAGGGAATTGTGTTTTGATCTATGTGCTGAAGGGAGGGGAAGTCAGATTTTGGCTTTGACTATGTACCTGCCGAAGCTATGCTGCTCAGATAAAGATTCTTTAAGGTAAACAATGCCTCAAAGTTCTTTCAAGAGTTTCATCTGTCCGGAACCATGACAGGCAACTTCCCTGCTGCCAAACAAATAAAAGCAGCGTCTATCAGAAAGAAAAGTTGGTCATCCTTAGTGGAATTTGGGAGGTTCTGAAAGCTGTTGGTCTACACTGCAGCCCCTAAATCAGGCTTTTCACACTTGGCAATTTTAAGCTGGGTGGACTTCAGCTCCCAGAATTCCCCAGCCAGCTAGATTGAAAATGTTGTTTTAAAGCAACTTCCTATCAATCCTATCAATCAAATTCTATCGTCCAGCACTTGTTGAATTTCTGCCTATTCTATTGCAGTTACCAGACAGAGTGGAGATGGCATTTTGACAAAGCAGCTTGCCCTGATCTTGCCAAGGGTAAAAAACACTGCCCTAGGCAAACCAGAAGTCTCTCTAGTCAGCACCCACTGTTGATTATTACGGATGGGTGGGGATGCCTCTTAATGAGTCACCCACTTAGCAACTGCTACTCTAGAGTTAGACTTTTGCTAACAGTCACCAGACCAATCAGTGATACAGATACAAACACACACAAAGTGAGGGGGGCTGATTTCTTCACAAGCTGTGCCCCCTTCACAAACCCCATGGAGTTCCTCTAGGTCAGGGGTAGGCAACCTTGGCTCTTTTCTGACTTGTGGACTTCAACTCCCAGAATTCCTGAGCCAGCATGGGGAAACTATGGTCCTTTCATGACTTGTGGACTTCAACTCCCAGAATTCCTGAGCCAGCATGGGGAAACTATGGCCCCTTCATGACTGGTGGACTTCAACTCCCAGAATTCCTGAGCCAGCCACGCTGAGGAGAAATGGAGAGGTTTCCATGCTGAGCCATGCTGGCTCAGGAATTCTGGGAGTTGAAGTCCACCAGTCATAAAAGAGCCAGCAGGACCTGCTCTAGGTCCTGCTGAAGACAAAGCTTGTGAGATACAGCCACTTAATCCCCATGAAGCTGACTTAAACAGAGTCCTCTACTTATAAACGTTTTGAGTTACAAACCTTCACCAATAGAAACAAACACAGCTCCATCCTAGAAGGTCCTGGAAGGCAGGAGAAGGTGGGAACATGTTAATTTATGGCACAGCAGGTACATATGCTTGACAGTACTGTCGTACCTTAGAAGGCTGAGTGTACTCCATTTTGGATGCTACCGTGTGCTAACTACCCTAATGTATGCTAGTGAGACCTGGACAGTGTACAGGAGGCACGTCAGGCAACTGAATTACTTCCACATGACTGGCCTGCGCAGAATTCTGAGGATCCGGTGGCAGGATAAGATACCAGATACAGATGTCCTCTCCAGAGCAGGCCTATCATCAGTTTACACTCTGTTGATGAAAGCCCAGATGCGCTGGGCAGGCCATCGCATCCCTAAACAGCTCTTCTATGGTGAGCTGTCTCAAGGAAAGCGATCGCACGGGGGACAAAAGAAGCGATACAAAGAACGCTGAAAGCATCTCTCAAGTCCCTGGATATCGACCCCATCTCTTGGGAATTTTTGGCGCATGATCGACCGACATGGCGTACCCTGGTTTACCAGGGTTGCCAGACGTATGAACACAGAAGGACAATCTTGGCACAAGAGAAGCGAGCACTCCGTAAAGCCAGAGCTGCAAATGCTGAAGCAATAGTGTCCACATTTCTCTGTTCAGAATGTGGCAGAACATTCCGTGCTAACATCGGTCTCATCAGCCATCTACGGACACACCGCTGATGGCCCATAATCCATAAGATGTCAAGGTCTTCATCGAAAATCGATGGACGAACAACAACATTCTTCCTTTGCATACTGACCATGAATTACAGTAGGTCTGGAATTAAGTGTTAAGAGTGTCGTGTGCAAGTTCTTTTACATAGACTCAGTTGGACTTAGGAACAGAAAGGACTTATAAATAGATTCTTGGAATGTAATCTGTGCGTAAGTAGAGGAATGTTTGCCTCAGCAAAACAGCTGGTTACTGAATGGGGCCTCCATTCAGTGGAGGTTCTGCTGGCCCACTTGAAACTTCCTGCTTGAAATGGACCCAGGGACCTTCTTTCCTTACTGAGACCACTGCCTTAAAACACGGCAATTTAAGGCTTCTGGAACTGGGTTTCATTTCAGATCTGCTGCCCTGCCCACAACATTTTTCCTGTGCTGAGTCAGGCTGGGAGACAGGCCTGGGTAGAGTTTCATAGGCCACTTTTGCTCCAAGGGAAGACCGTAGAGACGTCTTAAGTGGACGGCACGATCAGGATAAGTTGCCCTTTCAGAGTGCCAGCTCCATTGCAGTAGAATAGGCAGAAATTCAACAAGGGCATGTGGACAAGAGCATACCGTTCATTGATGCGATAGGAAATTGCTTTAAAATAGCCCTTCTCAACCTTGACCACTTTAAGCGGGTGGGCTTCAGCTCCCAGAATTCCCCAGCCAACATACTGACTGACTGGTGCGTTCTGGGAGTTGAAATCCACCCATCTTAAAGAGGTCAGAATTAAGAAATACTGCTTTAGACTAATCTTTCCCCATCTTGGCACCCTTCCATTCAAATTTTCTCCATCTATGAAATCACAATTTGAAGGCTAACTTAGATCTCCTAGCTCAGTGTTTCTCAACCTTGACAATTTTAAGGCATGTGGACTTCAACTCCCAGAATTCCACAGCCAGCAATGCTGGCTGTGGAATTCTGGGAGTTGAAGTCCACATGCCTTAAAATTGTCAAGGTTGAGAAACACTGTTCAATATTGGCCACCCTGGCCTTGTTTAAACTGCTGGTGTCCAGATTTTTAGGGTCTCTAGGTTCCAGAACTTCCCATCCATCAAAATCTAATATACCTGGAGTGGGCCAGGTTGAGAAGTCTGATCTCTACCTGGCCAATGGGTTCAAAGACTGAATGCTTATTCAAGAAACTTGGGGCCTGCAGTAAAATGATGCTGTATGAGAGTACGGAGTTCAGAATTCCAGCCCATCCTTCCCACCTTCCAAAGCGCCTGAAGGCAGGACAAGAAGCAACGGATGGAAACTAACCAAGGAGAGAAGCAACCTAGAACTAAGGAGAAACTTCCTGACAGTTAGAACAATTAACCAGTGGAACAACCTGCCTCCAGAAGTGGTGAATGCTCCAACACTGGAGGTTTTTAAGAAGAGACTGGACAGCCGTTTGTCCGAAATGGTGTAGGGCTTCCTGCCTGAGCAGGGGGTTGGACTAGATGACCTCCAAGGTCCCTTCCCACTCTGTTATTCTGTTATTCTATTCTTCAATAGAAAGGCCACACCTACAATACTGCATCCAGTTTTGGTCACCACGATGTAAAAAAGATGTTGAGACTCTAGAAAGAGTACAGAGAAGAGCAACAAACATGATCAGGGGACTGGAGGCTAAAACATATAAGGAACGGCTTCTGGAATTGGGTATATCTAGTTTAAGGAAGAGAAGGACGAGGGGGGACATGATAGCAGTATCCCAATATCTCAAGGGTTGCCCCAAAGAAGAGGGAGTCAAGCTATTCTCCAAAGTGCCCAAAGGCAAGACAAGAAGCAATGGATGGAAACCAATCAAGGAGAGAAGCAACCTAGAACTAAGGAGAAACTTCCTGACAGTTAGAACAATTAACCAGTGGAACAACCTGCCTCCAGAAGCGGTGAATGCTCCAACACTGGAAGTTTTTAAGAAGAGACTGGACAGCCATTTGTCTGAAATGGTATAGGGTTTCCTGCCTCAGCCGGGGGTTGGACTAGATGACCTTCAAGGTACCTTCCAACTTTACTATTATTATTATTGTTGTTGTTTGTTATTGTTGTTGTTGTTGTTGTTGTTGTTGTTGTTATTATTATTATTATTATTATTATTATTATTATTATTATTATTATTATTATTATTATTATTATCAACTGTGGGGAACCCTCACATCATGCCACATTGCATTTGAAAATGGGGTCACATGGGCTTCCACCCAGCAACCTCACCACTAGGCTGAGTTGTAGAGGAATCCTCCCCATCACTGTAAAACCTGGAAGAATATCATGAGAGAGAATCTTAGCTTCCTCCCCCACCCATCCCATTTCAAGCATCAATTTTCAAGGCCGACTTTGGCCCCCAGACGTTGGAAAAGACAGCAAAGCAGCTGGCCTCTCCCGTGCCGCTCCAGGGTCTGATCATAATTATGTCATAGATTTTTCCATAGATCCAATCAGATCAGCTGCTTCTGAGATTGCAGTGGGCCGTAACTCATTCTGCAGAAGAGCCACTGATTGATTTTTCCAGTCATTATATGCATCTGCTGGCTCCGTTGCAACTTACTACTCTTAATGCATCATCAATCAGAGTTTACCTGAGCCTCAAGCTGTGGCTTTGGCATGGTCTCCTTCCTTTCTTCATTCTTTGATCTCCATCAAGCCACAAAAGAAGCTGGATGCACATCTGGGCAACAAAGATGCTGTTGAAAGCTGATGCCGGCAGTATGTCAACCTGTCACCCTTTGGAGGAAAGCTGTGCGGCATTTGCAACTCAACTCCTAAAAGGTTCTCCAGAGTGCAAGGGGGAAAAGGTAGCACCTCCTTACAGCTCCTTCAAACAGCTGGCCCATGCCAATTCTTTAAAGGCTGTGGGTTTATGGTTTGCTATGCTCCAAAGCTGCTTTTCGGAACCAAACCTGAAGCCCAGAATGGTTCTACTTCAGTTGTGTTGAGACCACAAGTTCCAGAATTCTGAGGAGCAATATCTGGAGAACATTGGATTGATCATGGCTGATCTAGAAACAAATCTAAAAAAACTGGTGTGCCAAGTCATAATATGGATAGTTTGTTGTTGACAGTGCCTGGTAGGGTATAAACCATGCTTTATGGCTTGGTATGTGTGCATACTAAGTTATTTGCGTCTTATTTAACCAATTAGATCAAGTATATAATGCTTTGTCATGGTATGTAAATTCAGACTCTTTCATCCTATTCTTAAAGTCATTGTACAATAAAGCAAGAGCACTAGAATATTGAATAACAACCAAGAAGGTCTTGGAAAAGATATTCAAGTGCCATAATGTGTTTATACCTATGACGTTCAGAATTGTGCAAGCTGTGGTATCACCTGTGATACTCCATGGAAGCAAAGGTTGGGGTTTAAAGAAGCAGGAAAGATTATTGATGCTTCAAACTTTGGTGTTGCAGAATGTTCCTGAGACTATTGTGGACGACCCAATAAATCAAACAAATGGATCATCAAACAAATGAATCCAGAGTTCCCACTTGAGACACCAATGGCCAGGTTCAAATTATCCTACTTCAGATACATTATGCGATGACCCAACTTTCTGGAAAAGGCTCTGATGCTGGGAAAGGCGGAAGGAAAGAGAAGGTGACATCAGCAAGAAGGATGGACCCAATTACAGCAGCGGCGGGTGCACTGTTAGAAGAGCTGAAGGAAGAAATTGTCATGGAGAAATTCTACCAATGTGGTAAATAAGAGTCAACAATGACTTGATGGGATGTAGTCAATCAATCAATCAATCAAATTTCGAGTAGTTTCATCTCTACTCTGAATCCAGAGGACAACTGGATGAGCAGAAGTAATAATAATAATAATAATAATAATAATAATAATAATAATAATAATAATAATAACAACAATAACAATAACAATAATAATAATAATAATAATAATAATAATAATAATACGCCTTGGGTGCAATCCCAAAACAACTGGAGCACCACTTGAACATCATTGGCATTGACAAATTCACTATTAGTCAAGTGCAAAAGGCGGCCTTACTAGGAACTGCTTCCATCCTGCAACGATATCTGTAATACCATCAAACATCCACATCTGCCTATCCCAGGTCCTTGGTAAGGACTTGATAGGTAGACAAAATTCCAAATCCAGTCTGAACATCTGGCTGACTGTGCGATGATCCATAATAATAATAATAAAGTTGGAAGGGACCTTGGAGGTCATCGAGTCCAACCCCCTGCTCAGGCAGGAAACTCTATACCATTTCGGACAAATGGCTGTCCAGTCTCTTCTTAAAAACTTCCAGGGTTGGAGCATTCACTGCTTCTGGAGGCAGGCTGTTCCACTGGTTAATTGTTCTAACTGTCAGGAAGTTTCTCCTTAGTTCTAGGTTGCTTCTCTCCTTGATTAGTTTCCATCCGTTGCTTCTTGTCCTGCCTTCAGGCGCTTTGGAGAACAGCTTGACTCCCTCTTCTTTGGGGCAACCCTTGAGATATTGGGATACTGCTATCATGTCCCCCCTCGTCCTTCTCTTCATTAAACTAGACATACCCAATTCCAGCAACCGTTCCTTATATGTTTTAGCCTCCAGTCCCCTGATCATCTTTGTTGCTGTCTCCAAATGTCATCAGGATCTACACCAGTGTTTTTCAACCTTGGCAACTTGAATATGGGTGGACATCAACTCTCAGAAATCCCCAGCCTGTACGCCAATGTTGAGAAACACTGATCTACATTACGGCATCCCTCTTGCACACCTCACATAAGAATTGCCTCCACCCTTTCCTGGGATGTCAAAGAAAGGATCTTTTATTTGCTGTGTGAAAACCCATTCTAAGATCCACCTCATTTCTGTAGAAATTTTGCGAATGGAAACTTGCCTCTCTCTAATTGCAGTCATTTTTTCTGACTGTCATCCTAATTCTTGGTTCATCTGTCTTCTCCGTTGCGTAACATCATATCATCATCACCTTTGCCTGCCAGAGGAAGATCCAGTTACTCCCCAGGATGTTATCGTGCATGCTCCCCGATCCTCACATACCCAAGGGAAGACTCAGCATCTACCTTTCTGGAACTCATCTCTTTCCTTCGTACTGAATCACGGGGAAACCACCCTGCACCCCGCCCCGCCCCCCACTGCTGGGTGCCACACCCTGATTCAGAAGCAGACTTAATAAAAGTGATGCTTCCCCAAAAGACTCCTGTGGACTATGGAGTCTAACTTCAAAAGCAAAACATGAAAAAAAAACGAACCCTTGAAAGATGGACAAGACTGCGATGTCCTTGGTGCTCTCTGAGTGTGGTAGTTTTCTTGGGAGACGTTTCATTACCACACTAGGTAACATCATCAGTGCTGAAAGCGAGTAGGGTTTGTTCTTATTTTTATATACTAATGGCCTGTCCTGTCCTGTCCGTGTTGGTGGGAGTGGTCTTGGTAGTTCCTTGGTTAGTTTGTTGTTTATTGTTAGCTTGTTCGTCTGCTTCGGTAGTTCCTTGATTAGAGTATTGTTTACTTGGTCTAGTGCAGGGGTAGGCAACCTTGGCTCTTTTATGACTCATGGACTTCAACTCCCAGAATTCCTGAGCCAGCCCTGCTGAGGGGAAAGGGAGAGGTTTCCAAGCTGAGCCATGCTGGCTCAGGAATTCTGGGAGTTGAAGTCCACGAGTCATGAAGGGGCCAAAGTTTCCCCCATGCTGGCTCAGGAATTCTGGGAGTTGAAGTCCACGAGTCATAAAAGAGCCAAGGTTGCCTACCCCTGGTCTAGTGTTACTCTTAGTGTTAATCTCTGCTCATATGGGTGCTGATTGCTGGTGACAAGGCTTTTTTGTTTCCTTTTGGTCTTTCTGATTATCTGAGAGGTATGTCGATTTTATTTATTTTAAAGACAAACAAGGAAATACAATCCTTATTTCTCGTTCTTTTGGCTTGCAAATGGGCAAATTTCTTCCAGAGTCCACTCCTGCTTGCTCCACATGATGCAACTTCCCCATGAAAAGACCTCTCCATTCCAAATCTGGAGGCTCTTAGGCCTCAGTGAGGTTTACACTTTAAGGTACATGATGGTGTCTCCATCACATTTATCTACAAGAAGCAACTGACAACCCTGTTAAGAAATTGGTAACTGGCCTTGGTTATTTGTTTGCAGACATCTCATTACCCAACTAGGCAACATCATCCATACCAGGAGGATGTTAGTTAGATTGTGAAATGCCTTCAAGGAACCAATCTGAATCTGAAGATGAATCAGGAGTGGATGCTTGAGCAAACAGCTATTGCCATTGGTAATGGATTATCTTATAATACAGCCTGGGACTTGGACGCCCCCCCAAAAGAATAGTTCTCCACTATTATAAGCTAAGTAGAGTTGGACTTAGTTAATATTAGAACTCCCAGAGCTGTGAAGTAGATGGGGAAGTCAAAACAACTTCCTGAAAGGAGCCACTTGCCAGGAAAACAACCCGGATGAATCACAAGAAGTCAAGCTTAACTCAAAGGAAATGTTACTTTATCATCCACCATTGATATGCATTTGCAGTGGTAAGATGGATGAACAAGGCGCCACCTTCTGGCCATGTAATCACATTGCAGGGATACT